>NC_139022.1:29426183-29586468 GCF_964662115.1 Mustela nivalis
TTTTTTTCTTTCTTTCCTGGTTGGTTTTCTGGAGGAGGGACCTGTGACGTGGGTTTTAAGTCAATGATGTTCCCTGAGTTAAGTCCTCTTACCCCCCTCAAGGGGGTGGGCTCTGAGGAAACCAGTTTCTTCAGGCTTTTGTTCTCTTTAGGTTTTTATGTTTGTTCATCCTTTTTTTTTTTTTCCTCTCACCTTGACCGCTTTTGACGGTTTTTGTAGGTTTAGAGGAAAGCAAACTGCACCCTGACCTCCCTTTCAGAGAAAAGTCTCAGCCTGGTCCCCTCTGGGTGCTGCAGAGCCCAGATAATTCCCACTTGGCCACTCTGGCAGACCATGTTCTGATTCGCGGACCCTGGGGATGCAGGATCTTCTGCTTGTACCCAAAACCATGGCAGCGGGGGCTGTCTGGGGAGCTCCAGACCGCCAGAGACCTTCCAAGCTGCAATTGCACACTGAGGTTTTCCCACTGGCCCATGCTGTGAGTGCCTGGTGTTTCTGGGTCTAAGAGCACCGGGCTTGTGCAGACCTCTCTCAGCGGTGGCTGTGGGTCACATGCGTGTCTCAGGCTGTGATAGCAGGGCATGTGTCCAAGAGCACAAGGCTGGTCCTTTGCTCACCTCTCTCAGGGGAGAGTTTGGGGCTTATGCGTTTCTCACAGTCTGATACAATGGTACGGGTCTAAGAGCGTCAGGCTGGGCCTTCACACACCTCTCTCAGGGGAGGGTGAGGGGCATGCCCATCTCAGGCTCTATAGCACGGCTTGGTATTCTGCCATCTGGCGAGGCTCCCAGCCCCTCACAGGAGCTGGACCCACTTGATATTTTACGCTGATGGCTCAGGGACCAAGACCTGCTTTCTCTGCCAAACTGTCTCTGGCTCAGCGCCAGGGGAGGCTGTCCTGGTTTGGGAGACTTAAGCCCCTGTCCCTAGCCATTCCATTTCCCACAATTTCCCCCACCCATGATCCTTTGCACTTTTTGAGTGCTTTTAACCAGTCTCCAAGTTAATGCTGGTCCCCAGATGCAGGGCACTCTCGTATTAGGGATATTACTTTCCAATCAGTCGCTTCTGGTGGCTCCCTCCCCCTTTTTTTATCTTCTGATATCAGTCTGATGTTTCCACTCCACTTTACCTACCCACTGCTGTCTTCTGCCCCTGTAGAGATCCAGACGTGTATAATTCTGATCTCAGCCTGATTTCATGGGTGATCGGAGTTCTTTGGTAGGTAATCAGTTCAATTTAGGGTACAAGTTGAAATGGCACCTCCTCCTACTTCCCCGCCATCTTGTCTCCCAACTTCTTCCTTTTCTTTTGGATTAGTTTGGCCTGTGTTTTATTGACCTTATTGATTCCTACAAAGAACAAGCTTCCAGTTTTATTGATGTGTTCTACTGTATCTCTAGTTTCTAACTTATTGATCTCTGCTATAATCTTGATTATTTACCTTTTTCTGCATGGGAATGGCTTAGTTGTTGTTGATTTTCCAGTTATTTAATGTGTAAAGAGAGTTGTTGTGTTTGGGATTCTTTCTTTCTTTTCTTCTTCTTCTTTTTTTTTTTTTTTTTTGTTGTTGTTGTTGGTGGTGGTGGTGCTGTGAGGCTTGGTTGGCTATGTTATTCCCCCGTTGCCATATCCCATTGATTTTTGACCAAAATATCTTCATTCTCATTGTTTTCCCTTAATTGTTTAAGTTCTTCTTTGGTTTCTTGGCTGATCCAAACATTCTTACACAGGGTTGTCTTTAACTTCCAAATGTTTGAATTCCTTCCAAACTTTTTCTAATGGTTGGGTTCCAGGTTCAAGGCCATGTGGTCTGATAATATGCAGGAAATAATATCAATATTTTGGTATTGGTTGAGCCCTGAATATGACACAGTATGTGGTCTATTCTGGAGAAAGTTCCATGTGCACTTGAGAGTAATGAGTATTCTGTTCTTTTAGGTTGGAATCTTCTGTATATACCTATGAGGTCCATCTGGTCCAATGTGTCATTCAAAGCTCTTGTTTCCTTATTGATTTTCTGTTTGGATGATCTGTCTATTACTCAGAGTGGTGTGTTAAGATCCCTTACTATAAATATATTTATATCAATATGACTCTTTATTTTGACTAACAGTTGTCCTGTATAGTTGGCTGCTCCCATATGGAGGGCATAAATATTTAAAATAGTTAGATATTCTTCGTGGATAGACCATTTAAGAAATATTTAGGGGGGACAAGATGGCGGGGGAGTAGGAGGAGGCGCCTTTTCAGCTGGTACCCCAAAGGGAGCTGATTACCTACCAAAGAACTCCATTCACCCATGAAATCAGCCTGAGATCAGAATTATACACGTCTGGATCTCTACAGGGGCAGAAGACACCAGTGGGCAGGTAAAGCAGAGTGGGAAGGTGGACTGATATCAGAAGATAAACAAAAGGGGGAGGGAGCCACCAGAGGCGACTGGTTGGAAAGTAATACCCCAATACGAGCGAGAGTGCCATGTGTCTGGGGACCAGCATTAACTTGGAGACTGGTTGAAAGCACTCCAAAAGAGCAAAGGATCGCAGGGGGAAATTGTGGGAATCCCGCGGCTAGGGACTGGGGCTTGAGTCCCTGGTCCCAGGACAGCCTCCCCAGTGCTGAGGCAGAGAGAGTGCAGAGGAGAAATCAGGTCTTGGTCCCTAAGCCGCCCTGCCCCAGAAAATCCGTGGGTTCTGGATCTGGTGAGAAGATGAGAGCCATGCTGGTCCGCAGAACAGGCGAGCCCTGCTACAAAGCCTGAGATATGCGCGCGCATCCCTCATGCTCCCCTGAGAGAGTTACAAAGGCCCAGCCAGCGCTCTTTGATGTGCGCCAAGTTTGAAAGTCTAAGCCGCCAGCCCCAAACTCTCCCCTGACTTAGGTGTGCAAAAGCCCAGCTTGGTGCTTTCGGACCTGCGCCCCATTCTCAGTGCCTGAGACGTGCGCGCAACCCACAGCCGCCCCTGAAAGAGGTGTGTGCAAGCCGGGTACTCTTAGACCCAGCAAGAACAGGCACTCGCAGCTCGGGCCAGCAGCAAAATCTCAGTGTTTGATTGCTGCTTGGAACCTCTCTGGCGGTCTGGAGCTCCCAGACAGCCGCCACTACCTTGCTTTGGGTACAAACAAAAGATCCTGTGCCCCAGGGTCTGCAACTTGGAACGTGCTCTGCCAGCGGCCAAGGAGGAACTTATTTAGGCTCTGCACCCAGACTGAGGCTTCTCTCTGAGAGGGAGATCAGGGTGCGGTTTGTTTTCCTCTAAAACTACAAAAACCATCAAAAGCGGTCAAGGTGAGAGAAAAAAAAAAGTGGACAAACATAAAAACCGCCAGAGAACAAGAGCCTGAAAAAAACCAGTTTCCTCAGAGCCCACCCTTTGAGGAGGGTGGGAGGACTCAACTAAGGAAACATCATTGACTGAAAACTCATGTGGCAGGCCCCTCCCCCAGAAAACAAACCAAGAAAGAAAAAAAAAAAAAAAAGAAAAAAAAAAAGACTACAAGAGGACAACCACTACTTCATAGGAAAACTTGTATTGTTCACTCGTCCCAATATTCTGGTTCATTTTTTTTTTTACACATAGGTAATTTTTTTAAACCTATTTAACTATCACAGCGAGCTGTACAGTACAACAGATTCCATAATACCCTTCTAACCTGAACTTTTTGATACATACACCTATGTTTTTCTTTTGCATTTTTATTTTCTGAATTTTTTTTTAATTTTAGTCTAGTTTAGTCTAGTTTATTCATTGTATTTTTATCCTTTAATATTCATATAGAGTAAACTTCAAAATAATCCCCTTTCCCCAATCAATACTAACCCTATAGGTAAACCAATATTTAATCCCCTTTATCTTAGGAAAGTTGAGTCCTTTAACAAAGATATCAAGATACATCCAGGAAGAATCAAAACAACCTTCCTCGCACACACTGAGAACTTATAAGAAGTCTCCCATCTTCTTCCACCAGTGTTTCTGTGTTTTTGTGTTTGTCCTGATAGCATATAAATCTTACACTTGGGGTTCTTTTTGACGAGGTTTTTTATTTGCATATATATACTTTTTTCTCTTGTCATATACTTGTATTAGTCTTTTTGTCTCTTTTTGTTTGTTTACTTCATAAACCTTGCCCTGGTGCCCATCTGGGCTGAAACTTCTCTTTCATCTTCCCTTTCTTTCCTCTCTCTCTCTCTCTCTCTGTTTTTCTTTTCATTTATATTTTCTTTTCTTTTGTCTCTCATTTGGGTGGGGAATTCTGATTGCTCAGAAGTGTTCCAGGGTGCACCTTGACTGCACCACAGTTGATACATCCAGCTACATCTGTTCAGTCATCTCTTACCAAAATAACTAGGAGTAGGAATGCCCAACAGAAGAAAAATACAGAGGATGGACCTTCAGCAACAGAGCTAACAGCTATCAACATAGACAATATGTCGGAAAGAGAATTCAGGCTAACAATTATCCAGGCAATAGCTAGGTTGGAGAAAGTCATGGATAACCAAATGGAATTGATTAGGGCCGAACTGAAAGTGACCAGACAGGATGTTCACAATGTTACGGCGGAGCTTAAAGCTACCAGGGAGGAGGTTAACAATGCTCTCAATGAGTTCCAATCTAATCTAAACTCTCTCAAAGCAAGGGTAACTGAGACAGAAGGTAGAATTAGTGATTTGGAAGACAAACAGATAGAGAGAAAGGATCAGGAGGAAGCCTGGAACATACAGCTTAGAAACCACGAAAACAGAATCAGGGAAATAAATGATGCCATGAAGCGTTCCAATGTCAGAATTATTGAAATCCCTGAAGGGGAGGAGAAATAAAGAAGTCTAGAAGATATAGTAGAACAAGTCCTTTATGAAAATTTTCCCAATCTAGCGAATGGAACCAGTGTGCTTGTACCAGAGGTTGAAGGGTCTCCACCCAAGATTATAGATCCCCCCCCCCAAAAAGCATCATGACACTTGATAGTCAAATTGAGGAATTATAATTATAGGAATAATCCCTTGAAAGCTGCCAGGGCAAAGAGGTTCCTTACTTACAGAGGGAAGCCCATGAGAATAACGTCAGACCTGTCCACAGAGAACTGGCAAGTCAGAAAATGCTGGCAAGATATATTCAGGGAACTAAATGAGAAGAACATGCAGCCAAGAATACTTTATCCAGCAAGACTGACGTTCAAAATGGATGGAGAGATAAAGAGTTTCCAAGAACGGCAAGGCTTAAAATACTATGCAACCACCAAGCCGACACTGCAGAAAATATTAAGGGGTGTTCTATAAAAGAGGAAAAATTCTAAGAGTAGCATTGAAGAGAAATATAGAGACAGTCTACAGAAAGAAAGACTTCAAAAGTTATACAATGTCAATAAAAATGTATCTATCAATAATCACTCTCAATGTGAATGACCTAAATGTGCCCATAAAATGCCACAGGGTTGCAGATTGGATAAAATGACAGGACCCATCCATATGTTGTCTACAAGAGACCCATTTTGAACCTAAATATACACCCAGACTGAAAGTGAAGGGTTGGAGAAGCATCTTATATGCCAATGGGCCTCAAAAGAAGGCAGGGGTAGCGATTCTCATATCCGATAAATTAGATTTTAAACTAAAGACTGTAGTCAGAGATAGAGAAGGACACTACGTAATCCTTAAAGGGGCTATCCTCCAAGATGATCTAACAATTGTAAATATCTATGCCCCAATATGGGAGCAATCAATTACTTAAGAAAACCGTTTTTCTAGATAAAGAGTCATATTAATATGAATAACTAATCGTTGGAGATCTTAACATGACTCTCTCAGAAATAGACACATCATCGAAGCAGAAAATCAATAAAGAAGCAAGAGCATTCAATGACACATTGGACCAGATGTACCTCATAGATATATACAGAACATTCCACCTTAAACAACAGAATACTCATTCTTATCAAGAGCACATGGAACCTTCTCCAAAATAGACCACATACTGGGTCACAAATCAGGACTCAACCGATACCAAAAGACTGAGATTATTCCCTGCATATTCTCAGATCACAATGCTTTGAATCTGGAGCTCAATCACAAGCAAAAGTTCAGAAAGAACTCAAACAACTTGAAGCTAAAAACCACCTTGTTTAGACATGCTTGGATCAACCAGGAGATCAAAGAAGAAATGAAACAAATCACGGAAATCAATGAGAATGAAGACACTTCGGTCCAAAATCTATGGGACACAGCAAAAGCAGTCCTAAGGGGGAAATACATAGCCATCTAAGCCTTCCTCAAAAAAATTGAAAAATCCAGAATACACCAGCTGTCTCTACAACTTACAGAACTGGAGAATCAACAACAAATCAAACCACTCCACACATAATGTGGAAGGGAAAAAATTAAGATGAGAGCTGAGATCGATGAGGTAGAAACCAGACATACAGTAGAATGTATCAATGAAACTAGAATCTGATTTTTTGAAAGTATCAATAAGATCGATAAATCATTGGCCACACTAATCCAAAAGAAAAGAGAGAAAGCCCAAATTTGTTAAATTATGAATGAAAAGGGAGAGATCGCAACTAACACCAAGGAAATAGAAACAATCATCAGAAGTTATTATCAACAGTTATATGCCAATAAGCTTAGCAACCTAGATGAAATGGATGCATTCCTGGAAAACTATAAACTACCAAAATTGAACCAGGAAAAAATCGACAACCTGAATAGACCGATATCTAATAACGAGATTGAAGCAGTGATCAAAAACCTCCCAAAAAACAAAAGCCCAGGACCTGATGGATTCCATGGGGAAATCTACCAAACTTTCAAAGAAGAAATAACACCTATTCTCCTGAAGCTGTTTCAAAAAATGGAAGCAGAAGGGAAACTTCCAGAATCTTTCTATGAAGCCAGCATTACCCTGATCCCCAAACCAGGCAAAGACCCTACCAAAAAGGAGAATTTCAGACCAATATCACTGATGAATATGGATGCTAAGATTCTCAACAAGATCCTAGCCAACAGGATCTACAGCACATTAAAAAGATTACCCACCATGATCAGGTGGGATTCATCCCTGGTCTACAAGGATGGTTCAACATTCGCAAATCAATCAATGTGATACAACAAATTAATATCAGAAGAGAGAAGAACCACATGGTCCTCTCAATTGATCCAGAAAAAGCATTTGACAAAATCGAGCATCTGTTCCTGATTAAAACGCAACAAAGTATAGGGATAAAGGTAACATTCCTGAACCTCATCAAATCAATCTATGAAAGACCCACAGCAAATATCATCCTCAATGGGAAAAAGCTTGCGTCCTTCCCGTTGAGATCAGGAACACGACAAGGATGCCCACTCACACCGCTCTTGTTCAACATAGTATTAGAAGTCCTAGCAACAGCAATCAGACAACAAAGAGAAATAAAAGGTATCCAAATTGGTAATGAAGAAGTCAAACTCTCTCTATTCGCAGATGACAGAATTCTTTATATGGAAAACCCAAAAGACAC
Organism: Mustela nivalis; assembly: GCF_964662115.1. NCBI lineage: Eukaryota > Metazoa > Chordata > Mammalia > Carnivora > Mustelidae > Mustela > Mustela nivalis. The sequence goes on from NC_139022.1 coordinate 29,433,681, forward strand.
CACCCCCAAACTACTAGAACTCATACAGCAATTCAGCAACGTGTCAGGATACAAAGTCAATGTGCAGAAATAAGTGGCTTTCTTATACACTAACAATGAAAATACAGAAAGGGAAATTAGAGAATCGATTCCATTTATTTTAGGACTAAGAACCACAAGATACCTGGGAATAAACCTAACCAAAGAGGTAAAGGATCTGTACTCAAGGAACTACATAACACTCATGAAATAAATTGAAGAAGACACAAAAAGATGGAAGACCATTCCATGCTCTCAGATTCGAAGAATAAACATTGTTAAAATGTCTATACTGCCTAGAGCAATCTATACTTTTAATGCCATCCCGATCAAAATTCCACCAGTATTCTTCAAAGAGCTGGAGCAAATAATCCTAAAATTTGTATGGAATCAGAAGAGACTCTGAATCATTAAGGAAATGTTGAAAGACCAAAATAAAACTGGGAGCATCACATTATCTCATTTCAAACTTTATTACAAAGCTGTGATCACCAAGACAGCATGGTCCTGGCATAAAAACAGACACATAGACCAGTGGAACAGAGTAGAGAGCCCAAATATGGACCCTTGACTCTATGGTCAATTAATCTTCGACAAAACTGGAAAAAATATACACTGGAATAAAGACAGTCTCTTCAATAAATGGTGCTGGAAAAACTGGACACCTATAAGTAGAAGAATAAAACTCGACCATTCTCTTACACTGTCCAAAAAGATAAACTCAAAATGGATAAAAGACCTCAGTATGAGAAAGGAATCCATCAGAATCCTAGAGGAGAACATAGGCAGTAATCTCTTCGATATCAGCCACAGCAACTTCTTTCAAGATATGTTTCCAAAGGCAAATGAAACAAAAGAGAAAATAAACTTTTGGGACTTCATCAAAATCAAAATCTTCTGCACAGTAAAGGAAACTGTCAAGAAAATAAAGAGGCAACCCACGGAATGGGAGAAGATATTTGCAAATGACCATATGGACAAAAGATTGATATCCAGGTCTATAATGAACTCCTCAAACTCAACACACATGAAACAGGCAAACATATCAAACAATGGGCAGAATATATGAACAGACACTTCTCCAATGAAGACATACAAATGGCTATCAGACACATGAAAAAATGTTCATCATCACTAGCCCTCAGGGAGATTCAAATTAAAACCACATTGAGATATCACCTTACAGCAGTTAGAATGGCCAAAATTAACAAGACAGAAAACAACATGTGTTGGAGAGGATGTGGAGAAAGGGGAACACTCTTCCACTGTTGGTGGAAATGCAAGTTGATGAAGCCTCTTTGGAGAACAGTGTGGAGATTCCTCAAGAAATTAAAATTAGAACTTTCCTATGACCCTGCCATTGCACTCCTGGGTATTTACCCCAAAGATACAGATGTCATGAAAAGAAGGGTCATCTGTACCCCAATGTTTATAGCAGCAATGGCCAGTGTCCCCAAACTATGGAAAGAACCAAGATGCCTTTCAACAGACGAATGGATAAGGAAGATGTGGTCCATACACACTATGGAGTATTATGCCTCCATCAGAAATGATGAATACCCAACTTTTGTAGCAACATGGATGGGACTGGAAGTGATTATGCTGAGTGAAATAATTCAAGCAGAGAGAGTCAATTATCATATGGTTTACTTATTTGTGGAGTATATCAAATATCATGGAGGACAAGGGGTGTTAGAGAGGAGAACGGAGTTGGGGTAAATTGGAAGGGGAGGTGAATCATGAGAGACTATGGACTCTGAAAAACAATCTGAGGGGTTTGAAGTGGCGGGGGGCCGGGAGGTTGGGGTACCAGGTGGTGGGTATTATAGAGGGCACTGATTGCATGGAACACTGTGTGTGGTGAAAAAATTATGAATACTGTTTTTCTGAAAATAAATTAATTAATTAAAAAAGAATTATTTAGTATTCATCTGTGTCTTTAACTAAAGTTTTTAGCTTAAAATCTAATTTTCCTAAAATGAGAACCACTACCCCAACCTACTTTAGAGGCCCATTGTCATGAGAGATGCTTCTCCATCCCTTTACTGTTACTCTGGATGTATCTTAGGTTCCAAATGTGTCTCTTCTAAACAGCATATGGATGGTTCCTGTCGTTTTATCCATGTGAAACCCTTTTACATTTTTGGGAACATTTAGGCCATTCACTTTGAGAGTGATTATTGAAATATAACTTTTTATTGACATCATTTTCCTGACAAGATCTTGTTTCTATAGATTTCCTCTGTAAATTTCTGTTCTAATGTCACTCTTGGGTCCTTTATTCTTTTACCAACCCCCCCCTTAATATTTATTGTATTGTCATCTTGGTGGTCACATAGTCTTTTAAACGGTTGCCAGTCTTGGAAGCTACACATCTCTCCATTGATTTTGACTATCAGCCTTGCTGGATAAAGTATTCTTAGCTGCATGTTCTTCTCATTTAGTGTCCTGAATATGTCTTGTCAGCCCTTTCTGGCTTGTTAGTTTTCTGCGGATAGGTCTGCTGTTACTCTGATAGTCCTTCCTCTGTATGTAAGGAATCTCTTCCTTCTAGCTGCCCTTAGGACCTCTTGTCTGAAATTGTGGTTTATGAATTTCACAATTAAGTGTCTGGAGATCTTTCAAGATTTGTTCATCTTCAGAGGGTGTCCTTTATGCCTCTAGGACATGAATATTTGTTCCATTTCCCAGACTAGGAAAATTTTCATCTGCAATTTGTTCAACTATATCTTCTAGTCTTCTCTCTTTATCCAATCCCTCAGGGATCCCGATAATTCTGACATTGAAACATTACATGGTTTCATTTATTTTCCTAATTATGTTTTCATGGCTTCTAAGCTGTTTGTTCCAGTCCTTTTCTTGATCCTTCTTTTCTATCAGTTTATCTTCTACATCACTAATTCAATCTTCTGCCTTGTTTACCTTAGCTGTTACAATATTTAGATTGGATTGGATGTCACTGATAAAATTTTTAGTACTGCTAGATCAGCCCTTATTTCCACCCTTAGGGTTTCTATGTTGTCATAATGGTCTTCTCCAACCTAGCCATTGCCTGGATAAATATTACCCTGAATTCCCATTCTGACATATTGTTTATGTCCATATCCAATAGTTCTGTGACAGAGGGCACAGTCTCTAATTTTTTTTCCTCTGTTGGGTGTTCCTCCTCCTACTCATTTTGGTGAGAGGTGGTTGAGGGGATGTGTAGATGAAAATATCACTCACTATTCAGGCAAGTTGAACCCTGGTATGTTTCAGAGCATTTGGATGTCAGCACCACAAAGAAAGAAAAAAAGAAATGAGTGAGAGAAAAAGAGGAAAAAAATAGAAAACTTAGCCAAAATGAGCTCCAAAGTAAGATTTATAGGTGCATAAATAAAAATGAAAAAAAAAATACAGAATGACCAACAAAAATAGAAGACAAGAAAAAAAGAAAACTCAGCCAAAATGAACCCAAGAATAAAATGTATGTAGTAAAAAAGAAAAACAAATACACAGAACACTAACAGAAGAATAGGACACGAAGATGGTTATAAACCCTCAGTGTGGGCAAGGAAGATTATTTCTGTTCTTCCTGGGTGAATCTTCTTATGTTTGTTAAAGGACTCAACTTTCCAGAGATACAAGAAAAATAAAACTCTTTTATATACAGGAGCAGTATTGAATAAGGAAAAAGGATTACCTTGAAGCTTATATATATATATGTATGTATAAAAAAAAAAGAAAAAAACAAACAAATGCAGGTATATGAATAAAAAAATTTGAAGTTAAAAAGTTATTATGGAATATATTGTATTAAACCTCTAGTTGTAATAGTAAATAGGTTAAAAAAATAAAAGAACAAGAATTGTGAGAACAAATTAAAAAAAATGAAAAAAGAAAAGTTCTAACTCTGAAATATACAGGTTTTGGGGCAATACTGGGAGCTTAATATATATTGTTTTCTCCTGATGTTGGGGTTTTACCATTTTATGGAGACCCTATGGTGGTTGTCCTCTTGTTCTTTTGGCTTGTCTTTTGGGGGAGGGGCCTGTCCTATATTTTTTCAGTCAGTACTGCTTGGGCTGAGTTGCCCTGCCCCCAGTCAAGGAGCTGGGGTCTGTGGAAACCGGTTTTTCAGGCTTTTGTTTTCTGGAAGTTTTTGTTCTTTGGTGGCTTTTTGTGGTTTTTCAGAGGGTCAGGGCAAAGAATGTCTGATCCCACACCTCCAACTCAGAAAGAAGTTTCAGTCTGTTCCCCCCTGGGTGGTCCAGAACACACAATGCCTACCTTGCAAACTCTGCTTAACACTGCAGCCTCCCACAGGTGTTGTGTACCCCCAGCCAGAGACTCAGTGGTTGTCAAAGTTCCCCACTTGTCTCTGCACCCCTGTGCCACTAAAATCACTGGCAATATTTTTTCAGGAGAGCCCAAACCCAGGTGACTGCTGTTGTCAAGAATAGTGTCTGGGGGTCCACACCCACACCTGGTTTAGTCACCCCTGATGGAAAGGCAGTTCCCAGAAACCGTGAGCCAGAATTTCCCAAACAGTTTTCCTTGGATTCTTTCAGGCGTGGGATGGGTCCATTCAGACCCAAGAGTTGTGCAGGTTGTGGAAGGTTACAGGGCCTGAAAGGATCATGATTGGTGTTCATGAGGGGTCCTCTCAGGAGTGGGCAGGAGTCTGCCCAGCCTGAGTGGTGCAGCAGAAAACTGTGGGCTCAGGGATCACAGAATAGACCCCCCCACACTGGACTCTCTCTGGCATGGGTGGTCACCAGTGGTGACCATCCTGGGTCCCTGACTTAGGCCCATGCCCATGACTGCCCATTCCATCAGTAGCCCCTAAAGATCTTTTGCTCTCATGTAGTGCTTTTAACCAGTCTCCAAGTCGATGCTCATTCCTAACCACAGGGGACTTTCATATTAGGGTATTACTTTCAACTGAGTTGCTTCTGGTGGCTTCCTCCCTCTTCTGTTTATCCTCTGATATCAGTCCAAGTTTTCCCTTGCTGCTATAACTCTCCACTGATGTCTTCTGTCCCCGTAGAGATCCAGAAGTGTATAATCTTACATTTCAGGCTGATTTCATGAGTGTTTAGGGTGTTCTGGTAGATATTTAGCTCACTTTAAGGGACCAATTAAAATAGGGTCTCCTTGGGGTGCCTGGGTGGCTCAGTGGGTTAAAGCCTCTGACTTCAGCTCGGGTCATGGTCCCGGGGTCCTGGGATTGAGCCCCGCATCGGGCCCTCTGCTCATCAGGGTGACTGTTTCCCTTCCTCTCTCTCTGCCTGCATCTCTGCCTGCTTGTGATCTCTGTCTGTCAAATAAATAAATAAAATCTTTAAAAAAAATAGGGTCTCCTTCTTCTCTGCCATCTTACCCCTCCCTCTCTCTGTGTATGTATGTATGTATGTGTGGATGTGTCTGTGTATATATATATATATATATACAGACATATATATATATGTATATATACATATATATATATGGTGTATTATTTGCTTCAGTGATACATGTCTGTGAATCAGCAGTCTTACACAATTCACAGCACTCACCATAACACATACCCTCCCCAATGCCCATAACCCAGACACCATATCCCTATTCCCCATCCCCCAGCAACCCTAAATTTGTTTCTCGAGATTAAAAGTCTCTTATGAGGGAGGGAGAGAAGATGGCAGAGAAGTAGGAGATGCTGTTTCAACTGGTCCCCTAAAGTGAGATGGTTATCTACCAGATCACTCTGAACACACTTGAAAGCAACATGAGATGTAGGATTATACACTTCTGGATATCTATGAGTGCAGAAGACACCAGTGGACAGGCAAAGCAGAGTGAGAACGTCATGTATCAGAAGATAAACAAAAGGGGGAGGGAGCCACCTGAGGGGACCCATTGAAAAGTCATACCCCAATACAAGAGTGCTCTGTGATTGGGAACCAGCATTAAGTTGGAGTATGGTTAAAAGCACTCAAAAAGAGCAAAATATCTTGAGGGGAAATTGGTGGAATTGGGCATTTAGGGGTATGGGCTTAAGCCCACAAATTCAGGATGGCCACTGCCAGTGCCCTGCAGAGAGAGTGGCGACGCATCCAAGCCTTTGTCCATGAACTTCTGGAACTTATGAGAGTGTTTGGGTGGCAGCACACCTAAGAGAGGCTGTTGTGGATGCTAGCCAGTGCTCTCTAGAGCCATAGCCTTTTGCACTCTGCATGAGCTCTGTGCAACCAGGGTCTGAGCTGTGTTCCACACCCTCCCCTGAGAGAGGTCCCTGTAGGCACTAGCTGGTGCTCTCTAGGGCTGGTGAGAGTCTGAACACTCCCAGCCCCTGCCTACAGGAAAATCTCAGAGGGCAATGTCTGGTTGGGATCTCACCCTGGTGGTTAGGACCTGCCCAAAGAGCCAGGACAAAGGCAGCCACTGGAAGCCAGATCTCTGGACTAATACTTCTTGTGGTTTTAGTAGCACCGGGGTACAAGCAGGAGTTCCTGTAACCCCTGACACTGTGTCTGAGGATGTGCTCTGCAGGTGGGAGTTGGCATAAAGGGAGTTTATGTGCCCTGGAGCACCCAGAGGGGAATAGACTAAGGCTTCTTTCTGAGACCGAGTTCTGGGTGCAGTTTACTGTCTTCTAAACCTCCAAAGAACCACCAAAAGCCACCAAGGGGGAAAAAAAATAACTCCTGAGAACAGAAGCCTGAAAAACTGGTTTTCTCAGAACCCAGCACCTTAATAGGGTCAGGAGGACTCAACTCAAACCAGAGTGCCTGAAAAACCACATTGCAGGCCCCTCCCCCAGAAATATAGGCAAAAAAACCCAAAGGGACAACCACGACAGGATCCCCATCAAACTGTAAAACCTCAATATCATGGGAAAAGAAGATATTAAGATCCCGCTATTGCCCTAAAACCATAAATACATAAGTACATCATAAATACAACTTTTATTTTCAATTCATTCCCACTATTATCATTCTTTTTATTTTTTTTATAGTTTTTAACTTATTTGCCATCACAATGAGAGGTTCAGTACAAAAAATTTCATAACAACCTTTTAACTTTAATTTTTTTTTGATACAAAAATCTGTGGGATTTTTACTTTTCTATTTTTAAATACTCATATATTCAAGGTAATCCTCTTTCCCCTATCAATACTACCCCTTATATAAACCAGTTTTAATTCCTCTTTATCTTGGGAAAGTTGAATCCTTTAACAAAGATATCAAGATACACCCAGGAAGAATCAAAATCAACTTCCTCACCCACACTGAGAGTTTATAACCACTCTCCTTTTTTCTTCTATCAGTGTGTCTATGTATTTGCTTTTGTTCTGATAGTTTATAAATCTTATACTTGGGGTTTATTTTGACTAGGTCCTTATTTTTTCTTGTCATTTAATTTTGTTGGTCTTTTTGTTTGTCTGTTTTTGTCTGTATACTTTATAAATCTTACCATCAGGGCCCTTTTGGGCTGTGTCTTCTCTCTATCCCCTTTTTCCCTCCTGTCTATCCCCTTCTCTTTCTCTCTCTTTTTTAAACTTTTTCTCTCTTTTTTTGTAGGGACTCCCAATTTCTCAGAAGTGTTCCAGAATGCACCTTCCCTGGATCACAGTTGATACATTCAGCTACACATCCCTTCTGCCATCCCTCACCAAAATGACCAGGAGGAGGAATGTCAACAGAGGAAAAATTCAGATACTGTGCCCTCTCCATCAGAGCTATTGTAAATGGGCATAAACAGTATGTGAGAAAGGGAATTTTGGGTAAAAATCATTCAGGAAATGGCTAGATTGGGGAAAACTATTAATGACAACATGGAATCGATTAGGGCAGAAGTGAAAGCCACCAGGAAAATGTTAACAATGCTCTCTGTGAGTTCCAATATAATCTAAATTCTCTAAAAGGTAGAGTCAGAAGATAGAATTAGTGATCTGGAGGACAAACTGATAGAGAAAAGGGATCAGGAGGAGGCCTGGAACAAACAGCTTAGAAGCCAAGAAAACAGAATTAGGGAAATAAATGAAATAGTGAAAAGATCCAGTGTCAGAATTATTGAGAACCCTGAGGGGGAGGAGAAAGAAAGAACACTAGAAGAGGTAGTTGAACAAATTCTCCATGAAAAATTTCCCAGTCTGGGGAATGGAACCAGAGTTCGTGTCCTAGAGGCAAAAAGGTCTGGCCCCAATATCATAGAATCTAGAAAAACCTAGAAAAACCTGATTGTGAAAATGATGAATCATAACTGTAGACAGGAGCTCTTGAAAGCAGCTAGGGGGAAAAGATTCCTTATGTACAGAGGAAGGTCCATCAGAATAACATCAGACCTGTCCACAGAAACCTGCTAAGTGAGAAAAGGCTCACAAGATGTATTCAAGTACTAAATGAGAAGAACATGCAGCTAAGAATATTTTGTACAGCAAGACTGACATTCAAAATGGATGGAGAGATAAAAAAAAAAAAAAAAAAAAAAAAAAACTTCCAAGACTGGCAGGGTTTAAGAGTCTGTAACCACCAAGCCAGCACTACAAGAGATTTTAAGGGAGGTTCTAGAAAAGAAGAGAGAACCCAAGAGTGTCACTGAACAGAAATTTATGGAGACAATCTATAGAAACAAAGACTTGACAGGAAAAACGATGTCAATAAAGTGTATCTCTCAATAATCACTCTCAGTGTGAGTGGCCTAACCATCCCATAACATGTCATAGGGTTGCAGACTGGGCAAAACGATAGGAGCCATCCATATGTTGTCTACAAGACACCCATTTTGAACCTAAGGATATACCCAGACTGAAAGTGAAAGAATGGAGAACCATCTTTCATGACAATGGGCGTCCAAAGAAGATTGGGATAGATATTCTCATATCAGATAAATTAGATTTTAAACTAAAGACTATAGACAGAGATACATAAGAACACTACATCCTTCTTAAAGTGTCTGTGTATCAAAAAGAACTAACAATTGTAAATATTTATGCCCCCAACATGGTAGCAGCAAATTACATAAGAAAACTATTTATCAAAATAGAGTCATATTGATATGAATACATTAATTGTAGGGAATCTTAACATGCCACTCTCAGTAATAGACAGATCATCCAAGCAGAAAATCAATAAAGAAACAAGAGCATTGAATGACACATTGGACCAGATGGACCTCATAGATATATACAGAACATTCCACTCTAAAACAACAGAATGCTCATTCTTCTCAAGTGCATATGGAACTTTCCCCAGAATAGACCACATACAGGGTCATGAATCAGGACTCAACTGATACCATATAACTGAGATTATTCCCTGCATAGTCTCAGATCACAATGTTATAAAACTGGAGCTCAACCACAAGAGAAGTTTAGAGGAAATTCAAACACCTGGAAATTAAAGAACATCTTTCTTACGAATGCTTGAATCAACCAGGAAATCAAAGAGGATCTTAAACACTTCATGGAAACCAATTAAAATGAAGTCACTTCAGTCCAAAACTTATAGGATACAGCAGTCCGAAGGGGAAAGTACATAACCATCAAAGCGTCCCTCAAAAAAATAAATAAATAAATAAATAATCCAGAATGCACCAGCTTGCTTTACACCTTAAAGGACTGGAAAATCAACAACAAATTAAACCAACCCCATGCACAAGAAAGGAAATAATCAATATTAGAGCAGAGATCAAGAAGATAGAAACTAGATATACAGTAGAATGCATAAACAAAACTAGAAGCTGTTATTTTTTAAAGAATCAGTAAGATCAATAAATCATTGTTCAAACTAATACAAGAGAAAAGAGAAAAGACCCAAATTAATAAAATTATGAATGAAATAGGAGAGATCACTACTAACACCTAGGAAAGAGAAACAATCATCTGAAATTATTATCAATAGCTATATGCCAATAAGTTAAGCAACCTAGAAAAAATGGATGTGTTCCTGGAAACCTAAAAACTTCCATAAATGAATCAGAAAGAAATCCACAACCTGAATAGACCAATATCTAGTAACGAGATTGAATCAGTGATCAAAAACCTCCCCAAAAACAAGAGGACCTAGGACCTGACTGATTACTTGAAGAATTCTACCAAACTTTCAAAGAAGAAATAATACCTATTCTCCTGAAGTTGTTTCAAAAAATTGAAGCAGAAGGAAAACTTCCAGACTCTTTCTATGAGCCCAGCATTACCCTGATCCCCAAACCAAGCAAAGATCCCACCAAAAAGGAGAATTTCAGAGCAATAATCCTGATGAATATGGATGCTAAGATTCTCGACAAGATCTTAGCTAAGGATCCAACAGTATATTAAAATGATTATCCACCATGGGGCGCCTGGGTCGCTCAGTGGTTTAAGCCTCTGCCTTCAGCTCAGGTCATGATCTCAGGGTCCTGGGATCGAGCCCCACATCGAGCTCTCTGCTCAGTGGGGAGCCTGCTTCCCCCTCTCTCTCTGCCTGCCTCTCTGCCTACTTGTGATCTCTCTCTGTCTATCAAATAAATAAATAAAAATCTTAAAAAAAAAGATCATCCACCATGACCAAGTGAGATGTATCCCTGGATTGCAAGGGTGGCTCAACATTCGCAAATCAATCATGTAATAGAACAAGTCAATAAGAGCATAAGGAAGAACCAAATGGTCCTCTCAACTGATGCAGAAAAATCTTTTGACAAGATTCAGCATTATTTCCTGATTAAAATAATTCAAAGTACAGAGCTGTAGGAAACATTCCTCAACTTGATAAAATCTATCTATGAAACCCCCAGTGAATATTATCCTCAATAAGAAAAAGCTGACAGCCATCCCTTTGAGATCAGGAAGAAGACAAGGATGGCCACTCTCACCACTCTTGTTCAACATAGTGTTAAATGTCCTGGCAACAGCAATCAGACAACAAAGAGAAACAAAAGGTATTCAAATTGGCAATGAAGAATTAGACTACCTCTCTTTGCAAATGAGATGATACTTTTTATGGAAAACCCAAAAGACTCCACCCCCACACTACTAGAACTCATACAGCAATTCAGTAATGTGACAGGATAAAAATCAATGTACAGAAATTAGTTCTTTTCTTACACAGTAACAATGAAAATGGAAATTAGAGAATCAGTTCCATTTACTATAGCACCAAGAACTGTAAAATACCTGGGAATAAACCTAACCACAGAAGTAAAAGATATGTTTTCAGGGAACTACAGAACACTCATGAAAGAAATGGAAGAAGACACAAATAGATGGAAAACTATTCCATGCACATGGATCAGAAGAATAAACGTTTTTAAAATGTCTATAATGCCTAAAACAATCTATACTTTCAATGCCATTCCAATCTAAATTCCACTGGTATGTTTCAAAGAGCTGGAGCAAACAATCCTAGAATTTGTATGAAATAGGAAGAGACTGCAAATTGCTAAGGAAATGTTAAAAACAAAAAACAAAAATATGGGCATCATGTTTTCTGATTCTAGGCTTTACTACAAAGGTGTGATCAGTGGACAGCATGGTACTGGGAAAAAAACAGACACATGGACCAGTGACAGAGTAGAGAGCCCAGAAATGGACCCTCAACTCAATGGCCAAATAATCTTCAACAAAGCAAGAGAAAATATACAGTGGAAAGAAGACAGTCTCTTCAATAAATGGTGCTGGGAAAATTGGATGGCTATGTGTAGAAGAATGAAACTCAACCATTCTCTTACACCATACATAAACACACACACACACACACACACACACACACACACACACACACACAAATGTGAAATGGATAAAAGAGCTCAATATGAGGCAGTAATCTATCATAATCCCAGAGGAGAACATCAGCAGTAACCTCTTCAAATTGGCCATAGCAACTTCTTTCAAGGTGTGTCTCCAAGGCAAAAGAACCAAAAGAGAAAATGAACTTTTGGGACTTCACCAAGATCAAAACCTTCTTCACACAAAGGAAACAGTCAGCAAAACAAAGAGGCAACCCACGGAAAGGGAGAAGATATTAGCAAATGACTGTAAAGACAAAGGGCTTATATCCAAGATCTATAAGGAACTACTCAAACTCAAGACACACAAAACAGGTAATCATATCAAAAAAATGGGAAGAACACATGAACATACACTTCTCCAAGGAAGGCATACAAATGGAAACAGACACATGAGAAAAAGTTCATCATCACGACGCATCAGGGAGATTCAAATCAAAACCATATTGAGATACCACATTACAGCAGATAGATTGCCAAAAATTTTTTTCTTATTTTTTAAATTTCTTTTCAGTGTAACAGAAATCATTGTTTATGTACCACACCCAGTGTTCCATGCAATACATGCCCTCCATTATACCAACCAGAAGGCTCACTCAACCTCCCACCCCAGCCCCTTCCAAACCCTCAGATTTTTTTTTTTCTTTTTTTGGAGTCCATTGTCTCTCATGGTTCATCTCCCCTTCCAATTTCCCCCAACTCCTCTCTCCTCTCCATCTCCCCATGTCCTCCTTTTTATGTCTTATGCTCCACAAATAAGTGAAATCGCATGATAACTGACTTATTTAACTCAGCAGAATCTCTTCCATTCCCGTCCATGTTGATATAAAAGTTGGGTATTCATCCTTCATGATGGAAGCATAAATCTCCATAGTGTATATGGACCACATCTTCCTTCTCCATTCATCCATTGAAAAGCATCTTGGTTCTTTCCACAGTTTGGCGACCATGGACATTGTTGTTATGAACATCGGGGTACAGATGGCCCTTATTTTCACAACATCTATATCTTTGGGGTAAATACCCAGTAGTGCAATTGTAGGGTCATAAGGAAGCTATATCTTTAATTTATTAAGGAATCTCCACACCGTTTTCCAAAGTCGCTGCACCAACTTGCATTCCCACTAATAGGGTAAGAGGGTTCCCCTTTCCCCACATCCTCTCCAACACACATTATGTTGTTAATTTTGTTAATTGTTAATTTTGGCTATTCTAACTAGTGTATGGTGGTATCTCAATGTGTTTTTGTTTTTGTTTTTTTCCCCCAGGAATTTTTTTTATTTAATTTTTTATTTTTTATAAACATATACTTTTATCCCCAGGGATACAGGTCTGTGAATCACCAGGTTTACACACTTCACAGCACTCACCAAAGCACATACCCTCCCCAATATCCATAATCCCACCCCCTTCTCCCAAACCCCCTCCCCCCAGCAACCCTCAGTTTGTTTTGTGAGATTAAGAGTCACTTATGGTTTGTCTCCCTCCCAATCCTATCTTGTTTCATTTATTCTTCTCCTACCCACTTAAGCCCCCATGTTGCATCACCACTTCCTCATATCAGGGAGATCATATGATAGTTGTCTTTCTCTGCTTGACTTATTTCGCTAAGCATGATACGCTCTAGTTCCATCCATGTTGTCGCAAATGGCAAGATTTCTCTACACCAACAGCAAGACAGAAGAAAGAGAAATTAAGGAGTCAATCCCATTTACAATTGCACCCAAAACCATAAGATACCTAGGAATAAACCTAACCAAAGAGGCACAGAATCTATACTCAGAAAACTATGAAGTACTCATGAAAGAAATTGAGGAAGACACAAAGAAATGGAAAAATGTTCCATGCTCCTGGATTGGAAGAATAAATATTGTGAAAATGTCTATGCTACCTAAAGCAATCTACACATTTAATGCAATTCCTATCAAAGTACCATCCATCTTTTTCAAAGAAATGGAACAAATAATTCTAAAATTTATATGGAACCAGAAAAGACCTCGAATAGCCAAAGGGAAAGGGATATTGAAAAAGCCAACGTTGGTGGCATCACGATTCCGGACTTCAAGCTCTATTACAAAGCTGTCATCATCAATGTGGTTTTGATATGAATGTAGCTGATGGCTAATGATGATGAAGATTTTTTCATGTGTCTGTTAGCCATTTGTATGTCTTTATTAAAGAAGTATCTGTTTATGTCGTCTGCCCATTTCTTCACATGATTATCTGTTTTCTGTGTGTTGAGTTTGAGTTCTTTATAGATATTGTATATAAGCCTTTTGTCTGTACTGTCATTTGCGAATATCTTCTCCCATTCTGTGGATTGCCTCTTTGTTTCATTGACTTTTTCCTTTTTTGTGCAGAAGATTTGATCTTGATGATGTCCCAAAAGTGCATTTTCTCTCTCTCTTTTTTTTTTTTTTTTCCTGTGTCTTTGGAGACATGTCTTGAAAGAAGTTGCTGTGGCAGATGTCAAAGAGGTTACTGCTGATGTTGTTCTCCTCTAGGATTCTGATGGATTCCTGCCTCACATTGAGGCCTTTTATCCATTTCGTGTTTATCTTTGTGTATGGTGTAAGAGAATGGTCGAGTTTCATTCACCTACGTATAACTGTAGTTTTAACAGCATCATTTATTGAAGAGACTGTCTTTTGTCCACTGCATATTTTTTCCTGTTTTGTCAAAGATTATTTGACCATAGAGTTGAGGGTCCATATCTGGGCTCTCTATTCTCTTCCATAGGTCTATGAGTCTGTTTTTATGCAGAATGAACAAAATTAACAAGACAGTAAACAACATGATTTGGAGAGGATGTAGAGAAAGGGGAACCCTCTTACACTGTTGGTGGGAATGGAAGTTGGTACAGCGACTTTGGAAAACAGTGTGGAGATTCCTTAAGAAATTAAAAACAGAGCTTCCCTATGACCCTGCAATTGCACTACTGGTATTTACCAAAAAGATACAGATGTAGTGTAAAGAAGGGCCATCTGTACCCCAATGTTTATAGCAGCAATGGCCACGGTCGCTAAACTGTGGAAAGACCAAGATGCCCTTCAGCGGACGAATGGATAAGGAAGATGTGGTCCATATACACTATGGAATATTGTGCCTCCATCAGAAAGGATGAATACCCAACCTTTGTATCAGTATGGATGGGATTGGAAGACATTATGCTGAGTGAAATAAGTCAAGTAGAGATAGTCAATTATCATTTGGTTTTGCTTATTTGTGGAGCATAAGAAATAACAGAGGACATGGGAGGATGGATAGAAGGGTGTTAGGGCTAATTGAAGGTGGATATGCACCATGAGACTGTGGACTCTGAGAAACTGACTGTTTTGTTGGGGAGGGTGTCGGAAAGTTGGGTGAGCCTGGTGATGGGTATTCTGGAGGGCATGAATTGCATGGAGCACTGGGTGTGGTACATAAACAAGGAATTCTGGAACACTGAAAGGAAATTAAAAAAATATAAATGAAAATTTTAAAAATGAGAAATTATAATTTTATGATACTAAATTATTAATTTTACCTTCCTCAATGAAACATTTTCTACATTTCTTCATTTATATCAATGATCTATAAAAACAACTTAGGATCCCTCAAATGATTAAACATATTATTCCTTAAATATTTAAGTTTTCATTGATTCTACAGAGGCTCTCGCATTTCAAGTAAGTTTATAAGCGAAAATTCTGCTAGCAAAATAGTGTCATTGTTACTGTTCTTTGACAAAACAGGAAAAAATATGCAGTGGACAAAGACAGTCTCTTCAATAAATGATGCTGTTATTTTGTATTCTCTGTGATGACAGTTGAGGACAATAACAGTTCAATTGTATTTTTGTGCTGACACAGAATGCCTGTATTTTTTCTGAAAATCACACTGGGATTAATCATTTCAAAAGCCCACTATAGCTTGGTCAGTATAATATTACAAGTGTTGAATAATTTGATTGGAATAAATGTGTAGATTATGTAACTTAGAAAAGCCATTGACACCTATACAATTCACTCAAAAATGATTCTTGAGAATTTTAAGCAAGAATTGTTTTTGAAATTTTTTTTTGAAAATTTTTAGGCAAAAATTGTTTTTGGAAACTATTTTAAAAAAATTTAGGCAAGAACTGTTTTGAAAATTGTACACAAGAATTATTTTAGTATTTTTAGGACTTACATTTCAATAGGATTTTTAAAATAACAAATATTTACTAGATACTAGTTATTGATGAGAGAAAATTGGTAGTTGTAATTTAGGTACAGATCATTGACTATTTTTTTCTTTATTTTTTACTTCTTTTTTAAATTAATTTATTTATTTTCAGCATAACAGTATTCATTATTTTTTCACCACACCCAGTGTTCCATGCAATCCATGCACTCTATAGCACCCACCACCTGGTACCCCAACCCCTCACCCCCCCGCCACTTCAAACCCCTCAGGTTGTTTTTCAGAGTCCATAGTCCCTCATGATTCACCTCCCCTTCCAATTTCCCCCAACTCCCTTCTCCTCTCTAACTCCCCATGTCCTTCATGCTATTTGTTATGCTCCACAAATAAGTGAAACCATATGATAATTCACTCTCTCTGCTTGACTTATTTCACTCAGCATAATCTCTTTCAGTCCCGTCCATGTTGCTACAAAAATTGGGTATTCATCCTTTCTGATGGAGGCATAATACTCCATCGTGTATATGGACCACATCTTCCTTATCCATTCATCTGTTGAAGTGCATCTTGGTCTTTCCACAGTTTGGCAACCCTGGTCATTGCTGCTATGAAAAAGATGGGAGAGTGGTTATAAATTCTCAGTGTGTGCGAGGAAGGTTGTTTTGATTCTTCCTGGATGTATCTTGATATCTTTGGTAAAGGACTCAACTTTCCTAAGATAAAGCGGGATTAAAAATTGGTTTACCTATAGGGGAAGTATTGATTGGGGAAAGGGGATTACTTTGAAGTTTAACTCTATATGAATATTAGAATATAAAAATAAAAAGGAATAAACTAGACTAAACTAAACTAAATTTAAAAAAAAGGAATTCAAAAATAAAAATGCAAAAGAAAAACATAGGTGTATGTATCAAAAAGTTCAGGTTAGAAGATTATTATGGAATTTGATGTACTGGACAGCTCGCTGTGATGGTAAATAGGTTAAAAAAAATTACCTACATTAAAAAAAAAAAAAAGAACCAGAATAGTGAGAATGAATGCAAAATAAGTTTTCCTATGAAGTAGTGGTTGTTCTCTTATAGTCCTTTTTATTATTATTTGTTTCTTGGTTTGTTTTCTGGGGGAGGGGACTGCCACGTGGGGTTTCAGTCAATGATGTTCCCTGAGTTAAGTCCTCCCACCCCCCTCAAGTGAGTGGGCTCTGAGGAAACTTTTTTTTAAGCTTTTGTTCTCTGGCAGTTTTTATGTTTGTTCACTTTTTTTTTCCTCTCATTTTGACCACTTTTGATGGTTTTTGTAGTTTTAGAGAAAAAAAAAAAAACGCACCCTGATCTCCCTCTCAGAGAGAAGCCTCAATCTGGATGCAGAGCCTAAATAAGTTCCCACTCAGCCTCTGGCAGAGCAAGTTCCATGTCGCGGTCCCTGGGGACACAGGATCTTTTGTTTGTAGCCAAAGCCAAGGCAGTGGCAGCTGTCTGGGCAGCTCCAGATCGCCAGAGAGGTTCCAAGCAGCAGTCGCACACTGAGATTTTCTCGCTGGCCCACGCTGGGAGTGCCTGGTCTTTCTGGATATAAGATCGCCCGGCTTGCATGCACCAATTTCAGGGGAGGCTGTGGGTCACGCGTGGGTCTCAGGCTCTGACAGCGAGGCACACATCCAAAAGCATCAGGCTGGGCCTTTGCACCCCTCTCTGGGGGGAGAGTTTTGGTGCAGGCCTCTTAGGCTCTGAAACAATGGCGCGAATCAAAGGGCACTGGCTGGGCCTTTGTACCTCTCTCAGGGGACTATCTCAGGCTCTACAGCAGGGTTCGTGCGTTCTGCCATCTGGCATGGCTCCCATCCCCTCACAGGAAACGGACCCCACGCGTTCTCCTGGGAGCTGGCAGTTTAGGGACCAAGACATGGTTTCTCTGCTGCACTATCTCTTCCTCAGTGCCAGGGGAGGCTGTCTTGGGACCGGGAACTTAAGCCCCTGTCTCTAGCCACCCGATTCCCACAATTCCCCCCCCTGCCCCTGCAATCCTTTGCTCTTTTGGAGTGCTTTCAACCAGTCTCCAAGTTAATGCCGGTCCCCAGACACAGGGCACTCTCACTCGTATTGGGGCATTACTTTCCAACTGGTCGCCTCTGGCGGCTCCCTCCCCCTTTTGTTTATCTTCTGATATCAGTCTGCCATTCCCACTCCACTTTACCTGCCCACTGGTTCTTCTGCCCCTGTAGAGATCAGACATGTATAATTCTGATCTCAGGCTGATATCATGGGTGATAGGAGTTCTTTGGTAGGTAATCAGCTCACATTGGAGTACAGGTTGAAAAGGCGCCTCCTCCTATTTCCCCACCATCTTGTCCCCCCACTGACTAACTTAATGTTATTTTATAATGAATCATGTCAAGAAAATTTTATTCAATTGTTATTTCATTTTACAAGGATGTTAGAAATATAATGGCATATGAGGTATGTCATGATAGTTGATATTTTGTAATAAAGATACTTTCTTAAAGAGTTTAAAAAATAATAAAGGTCTCTTATTTTTGTCTCCCTCCCCAGTCACATATTGTTTCATTTTTCCCTCCCTTCCCTTATGACCCCTGCTCTGTCTCTCAAATTCCTCATATAAAAGCAATCATATGATAATTGTCTTTCTCTGATTGTGTTATTTCATTTAGCATAACACCATCTAGTTTCATTCACATTGTTGCAAATGGCAAGATTTCATTTTTGATGGTTGCATAGTATTCCATTGTATGTATGTATGTATGTATGTATATGCACGACATCTTCTTTATCCATTCATCTGTTGGTGGACATCTGGATTCTTTCCATGGTTTGGCTATTGTGGACATTGCTGCTCTAAACATTTGGGTTTAGTTCACAATATTTGTATCATTAGAGTAAATACCCAGTAGTGTAATTGCTGGATGATAGGGTAGCTCAGCTTTCAACTTTTTGAGGAACCTCCATACTGTTTTCCAGAGTGACTGCACCAGCTTGCATTCCAACCAACAGTGCAGGAGGGTTCCCATTTCTCCACATCCTCACCAACTTCTGTCATTTCCTGACTTGTTAATTTTAGCCATTCTGATTGGTGTGAGGTGGTATCTCACTGTTTTGTTTTGTTTTTGTTTTTGTTTTTGTTTTGTATATCCCTGATGCCAAGTGATATTGAGCACTCTTTCATGTGTCTGTTGGTCATTTGGATGTCTTCTTTGAGGAAATGTCTGTTCATGTCTTATGCCCATTTCTTGATTGGATTATTTGTTCTTTGTATGTTGAGTTCAATAAGTTCTTCATAGATTTTGGATAGTAGCCCTTTATCTGATATGTTATTTGCAAATATCTTCTCCCATTCTGTCAGTTGTCTTTTGGTTCTGCTGAGTGTTTTCTTTGCTGTGCAAAAGATTTTATCATGATGAAATACCAGGAGTTCTTTCTTGCCCTTGCTTCCCTTTCCTTTGGTGAAGTGTCTAGGAAGAAGTTTCTGTAGCTGAGGTTGAAGAGGTTGCAGTCTGTGTTCTCCTCAAGGATTTTATTGGATTCCTATCTCATATGGATGTATTTTACCCATTTTACATCTATTTTTGTGTGTGGTGTAAGGAAATGGTCTTCATTCTTCTGCATGTAGCTGTCCAATTTTCCTAACACAATTTGTTGAAGAGACTGTCATTTTTCTATTGGAAATTCTTTCCTGCTTTGTCAAAGATTAGTTGACCATAGAGTTGAGGGTCCATTTCTGGGCTCTCTATTCTGTTCCTTTGATCTATATGTCTGCTTTTGTGCCAGTACCATATTACATTGATGATTAAAGGGATTATTCACCACGACCAAGTAGGATTTATTCCCTGGCTGCAAGATTGGTTCAACATCCATAAATCAATCAATGTGATACAATATATTAATAAAAGAAAGAACAAGAACCATACAATACTCTCAATAGATGCTGAAAAAGCATTTGAGACAGTACAGCATCATCTCTTGTTTGAAATTCTTTACAGTGTAGGAATAGAGGGTACCTCAATATCATCAAAGCCATCTATGAAAAACCCATATCAAAAATCATTCTCAATGGGAAAAAACTGAGAACTAAGATCAGGAACTAGGTAGAGCTGTTCACTATCACCACGGTTATTCAACATAGTACTAAAAGTCATAGTCTTACAATTGGACAACAAAAAGAAATAAATGGCATCAGAATCATCAAAAATGAATAACAGTTTTTCAAACATGTGACATCATATATGACTGAAATATAAAATTATTAACTTTATTATGTAAAAATCTGGATTTAAGAATTTTTTTTAAGATTCTATTTACTTATTTAAGAGAGAGTACACAAGCAAGGGGAGGGAGAGAGAGAGAGGGAGAAGCAGACATTATTGTTGCATAGGGAGCCTGATATAAGTTTTGATCCCAGGTCCCTGGTATCATGACCTTATCTGAAGGCAAACACTTAGCCAATTGAGCCACCAAGGCACTCCTGGATATAAACAGTTTGAGGATAACATGGGATTGTTCAAAATCTTCCGAAACCCACATATACTGCAATTGCAACATAAACCACAGCAATTTTGCGGAAAAAATTAACTAATTCTAGAATTAATATGGAAAATAAAGTAAAATTATAATAAAACTTCAGAAAGAATAATGATAAAGGAAGAAATCATCAGTGACTTAAAAGTCTTTAGCCATAGGAATAAAAATAAACACTTTAATTAAAAAAAAATAAAAAGTGCTCCTGGATGTCTCAATTACATGTATGTTCTTGGCTCAGGTAATGATCCCTGGGTCCTGGGATCAAGTTCCATATTAGATTTCCTGCCTAACAATAAGTCTGCTTCTCCCTCTACCCTTCTTCTCTTCTTGTTACCTCTCTCTCTTTCTCACATACACTCTATCTCTGTCTCTCTGTCTTAAAGAAATAAATAATAAATGCATAAATAATTAATCAAATAAAGGAAAATTTAAAAATATTTTTAATTTTTTATTAATATCAGTCCTTCTTATATATTAACAATGTAACCATAGAAAGAGAAATAAGAGAATAAATTCCATTTTCAATAGCACCCAAAACCATAAGATACCATGGCACAAACCCAGCCAAAGAGGTAATAGATCTGTACTCTAGGAACTACAAACACTCATCAATGAAATTAAAGAAGACACAAAAGTGGAAAAACATTCCATGCTCATGGATTGGAAGAACATACATTATTAAAATATCTGTGCTGCCCAGAGTAATCTATACTTTCAATGTCATCCTGATAAAATATCAGCATTTCTCAAAGTGCTGAAACAAAGAAACCTATAATTTGTATGGAATCAGAAAAGATCCCAAATCACCAAAAAATTTTGAAAAAGAAAAACAAAGCCAGGGCATCATATTGCCTGATTTCAAGCTTTACTACAAATCTTTGGTCTCCAAGATAGCATGGTATTGGCACAGAAACAGACACATAAATCAAAGGAACAGAATAGAGAACCCAGATATGGACTCTCAAGTTTATGGTGAAATAATCTTTGACAAAGCAGGAAAAAATATCCAGTGGAAAAAAGGAAGTCTCTTCAATAAATGGTGCTGGGAAAATTGGACATCCATGTGTAGAAGAATGAAAACATTTAGATTGAAAATATACAGTTATTCTTCATAGTTGTGAGCACATGAGAAAGAGAAAGGCATGTCCAAAAGTCTTAGGAAATCTAGTTCTGTCCACATAGTTGCAAATTGCAAGATTTCATATGTTTATGTTATGCTAATGGAAATAAGTCAGTTAGAGAAAGACAAATACCATATGATTTCACTCATATGTGGAATTTAAGAAATAAAACAGATGAATATGGCATGGAGGGGCAAACCA
Source organism: Mustela nivalis (assembly GCF_964662115.1). NCBI lineage: Eukaryota > Metazoa > Chordata > Mammalia > Carnivora > Mustelidae > Mustela > Mustela nivalis. Next base: position 29,455,441 of record NC_139022.1, read on the forward strand.
TAAAACAGACTCTTAACTATAGACAAAAAACTAAGTGTTGATGGTGGGAGATGGGCAAGGGGGATGTATTAAGTGTATGTTTGTATTATAGTGTGCACTTGTGATGAGCACAGAGTGTTGGCTATAAGTGATGAATCACTAAATCCTACTGAAACTAATACTACACTATATGTTAACTAACTGGAATTTAAATAAAAACTGCGAACAAGCAAACAAATAGTCTTAGGGAACTAAAATATTTTATGAAGAGAAAATTAAATAAGTGTATTTGTGTATTTCAGGATGATGATAAGAAAACTAGTAGTACAAAGATAAAAGAGTAATCATCAATAGCACATTTCAAAAAAAAGAATGATTTGAAACAGTGCTGAAATCTCAAGTATAGGAATCTCAACTTGAATGATGAGAATAAGATCACTTGATTTATCAGTTTGAAAATATTGGTAAATTTTAAAAGATCTCTATTTAGCGGTAACTAAGGCCAAACCACAATGAGAAATTTATTTATTTGAATTTATTTATTATGTTATGTTATTCACCATAAAGTACATTATTAGTTTTTGATGTAGTGTTTCATGATCCATTGTTTGCATACAACACCCAGTGCTCCATACAATCCATGCCCTCCTTAATAACCGACCCCTCCCACATTCCTCTCTTTCAAAACCCTCGGTTTGCTTCCCAGAGTCCATATCTCTCATAGTTCATCTCTCACTCTACTTTCTCTCCTTTTTTTGTTCCCTTCCTTCTCCTGATGTTCAACTGCCTGTTTTTTTCCTTCATTTTACAGAGTTGATTAAGACTTTAAATATATGAGAGATTGGGGTGCCTGGCTGGTTCAGTCAATGTAGCATGTGACTCTTGAACTTGGGGTTGTGCATTCAAACCCCATGCTCATGTAGAAATTTAAAAAAAACAAAAAAGGAAGGAATGAGGGAAGGAAATAAGGAAGGAAGGAAGGCAGGAAGGAGAAAATGTGAGATATTTTAAAAAGATAGAAAGTGTCATAAATAATACATGAAGGAGCCAGGAAACAGGAGAACAAAATTATCAATCAATATGACAGAATTTTTTATTTGATCTTAAATATCAATAAAACTTGTATTTTGGAAAACAATTATGCTTGAGGCCTAAGAGAAAAAGCGGATGCTAACATAAAGTATTTTAATTGAAGATCAGGGACTAAATTCCTTGGAGGCATTGTAAAATTAAATCACTGATGACTTAGTAAAATTGTTTTGCATAGGTTTCCTCTGGCAATTTAAAGGTTTTCAGTTACTCTGCAAGTAGCATCTCCTTGAAAACACTTAGAAGGTAAGACTGAGGGAGACTTGTATTTTGATAAATATCTATGGCATTCTGGAGTTCAACCAAATGTAATCAGATTTTATTCAAAAACTATATATTAAATTTTTTATATATTAAAATAATTTAAATAGGAAGGTACTATTCCATGTCCATTTGCAACGTTTCCCTTTATATTCTCTGTAAAATTAATGTTTCTTATATTTATCATGGGTACTTTTGAAGATTAAATTATATAATACCCATGAAGATGTTAAATAATGTAAGGCATTATTTAGAACAGTGTCATAAATGCTAAGATGAAAATCATTGCAAAACTCCCCAGTGCATGTAGTCTATCTGTCCATGCTTTCAATCACCTGTGAAGATCTTATGGTCTTCATCCTTCTGCAAATTATTTTATATGGATTAAACACATATAAAATAAGTATATAGCTTACCAGTTAGAAATCTAGGAAGAAAAATAGAATATTAAAAAGGGGGGGGGGAATAACGGTGAAGATTATTGCAATGTTGGGAGGCTGTGGAAAGGATGTAATGATGGAAATGTTCATATGATGAACATTTTGGGGTATGATACACATATTTTGATGAGGAGCTTTAAAGAATTAACTCATTGTACTTTATAACAATGCTGTGAGAGATAGAGGGGATTAAAACATAAACTCAGAGACATCTATTAACCTACTTGTTGACATACAAGTTGATAGTAGAGCAAAATTGTAAGCTCAGGCTCCCCTGATTTGAAGGTCCATAATATTTTCCTCTTGTGCAGAACAGCGGTAGAGGTCATGCATCTCCTGTAAACTTACTATATATAGAGCTTTCAAACTATAGAATAAAGAAAGAGTTATGGAGAAATATATTCCTGTGTTGGATTTGAAGGGAGATGTTATTTATAAAGATAATGATTGTAGAAGAGCAGAGACTCCTAAAAAGACACTTAAGCTCAGATTTATTTATTTTAAATTTGGGATCTGCAGGTGGTAATGCATAAAGTTTGTATAGGGAAGTGGAGAACAGATATCCTGGAAATATCTGTTTGGATATTAGTCTTGAATGGCTTTCTAAAATATCTCAGGAAAAGATCAGCAAGGAGATGAGAACCCATACTGCAGACAATCTGAACCACTTGAAATTTGAAGTTTTAAGAGGAGTGACACAGTACAGTTATTCTTTGGGAAAATTAAGAAGTTCAGTATTATTTGTAATATTGAGGTATGGCACAAATAAGATGGGCTTTCTATATTTCAATTAAATTAACCAAGATATTGTAAATGTTCAATTCTTCATGAGTTCATATATCACCCAGTGCGTATCATACCACATGCCCTCTTTAATGTAAGATAGGCTTTTTAGAGATATTGATGAGTTTTTTTTTAAAGAAATCACCAATTATTTTTGTTATACTCATCAGCTTCAAGGATTGTATTTTGAGGAAAGGGAGTTTAAAAGACTGGGGTAGGAAGAGCAGAGCAAAGGAATAATACTAACTAAATAAAGACAGTTAATATCAGCTGAACATGGAAAGACAGTATATATAGGAAAGAAAAAAAGTGAGTTAGAAACTTGAGAGGGATATTGAGTAATGGAGAGAAAAGTGGGACAGGAGAGTTTAGTTAGATGAATATAAGGATAACTGAACCTACATGGCTGCTCTAGATATACTACATAATGTCAATGGGGAAGTCACTCTCCCTTCTTAATAAAGACACAAAAGCTAAACAGTGATATAGAAAGGACATACCGTTTTTTGGAAGAACTGAAATTCTACAGAGTCAAGTGATGTGGTAATTTTCTGTTGAAATTTCTATTGTAAATTTCTGTTGAAAACTCGTGCATTTTTCAATAGAAATATTTGAAGGTTTTTATATAATATGCATAATGACAGGTTTGAATAAGGTAAAAAGATTGTGTTAGGAACATTTAATTAGCAACTGAATGTATGAAAAAAATACCCCAAAAATTAAGCAGCATGAACTATAATTATTTACACAGTAAATAATTACACAGTAATTACAATAATTACACAGCAAGTTGACTTTATTGATAGGCATAAATGTAACAAATATATCTAAGAGAATTTATAACTGATTAGGAATTTAGGATGTATTGAACACCTGAATTATAATTGAAATATTACATACACATAATTGGGGAATACTACTGAGATAAAGAGCTTAGAAGGACACAGAGGTGGTAGAAACAGCATGTATTTTCAGTTTGTTCAGGGACTGTAGGACAAGAAAGTAAAAGAATGTTCTGTATTTTGAAAAGGAAAGTAAAAAATAAAAGAAAAGAAATGAATGTGAAAATAGAGGACTATATATATATAAATTTAAAGATATGGATATAGATATCTTCTCTTCCTCTCTCTCAAATAAATAATTATTTTATGTCTATCTATATCTATATCTATCTATCTCTCTATCTCTCTATAGAGAGATAGATCTATCTATCTATCTATCTAACTATCTCTATAGATCTATCTATCTCTGTAGATCAATCTATCTATATAGATCTATAGAGATAGATAGATAGATATATCTGTATTTACTTGCAAATGGGAGACAGCATAAGCAGAGGAGGGGGCAGAGGGAGAGGAAGAAGAAAACTCCCCACTGAGCATGGAGCCCATCATGCAGCTTGATCCCAGGACCCTGAGATCATGATGTGACCCAAAGGCAGGTACTTTATCAAACTGAGCCACCCAGACATTCTGGGCACACACCATTTTGAGATGAATGAGGAAAGTGTATATTTATGTGGAGCTATTTCCACTACAATTCACTTTAATTAGAATAAATATTAGTTAAGGGACACCTGATTGCTGATTTCTCAATGTGTTCTGCTTATTTGACATTTGATTAAGCTTGTCTCATTTCCATCAATTCATGATTCTCTCTACTCTTGAGTAGAATCGTTATGCTAAGTCTCAAGAGAAACATAAAGAGATATAAAGAAAATCTCATCAACTTCTTGAAAATGTATGTCTTTCATGAACATATTTTTTTTTTATGAATGGGTAATCTACACTACATACAGGAGTTGACTAGTTATTCTGATCATATGACTTGAGAAAACTCATATTTTTGCCATGTAACTTACTATGTCTCTGAACAATGTATGCTGTATTAAAAATCGTATAAAGCTAAAACTATGCTTGGGGTGCCTGGGTGGCTCAGTCGTTAAGCGTCTGCCTTCGGCTCAGGTCATGATCCCAGGGTTCTGGGATTGAGCCCCGCATTGGGCTCCCTGCTCAGCAGGAAGCTTGCTTCTCCCTTTCCCAATCCCTCTGCTTGTGTTCCCTCTCTCACTGTGTCTATTTCTATCAAATAAATAAATAAAATCTTAAAAAAAAAAAAAGCTAAAACTATGCTTTAATATACATAGTCTAAAAATGAAAAAAAAAATACGGCCAAAGAAAGAACTTTCTCTTGCTTAGGCAATTTGGTAGAAGGAATGACTTAGAAGGGAAGAGCTTAATATTTCAATAGCACAATACCAACCATGTGTCATTTCTTGTGTTCCATGCAGTCAGCATATTTATCATGGCATGTGAGAATCAGACCTTCAATTCAGGCTTCATCCTGCTGGGAATCTTCAGTAACAGCCCCACTCACATCTTCCTCTTCTCTCTGGTCTTGGGCATCTTCACAGTGGCCTTCACTGGGAACGTTGTTATGGTTCTCCTCATCTACCTGGACAACCAGCTTCACACTTCCATGTATTTCCTCCTCAGCCAACTATCCCTCATGGACCTCATGCTCATTTGCACCACTGTACCCAAGATGGCCTTCAACTACTTGTCAGGCAAGAAGTCCATTTCTTTGGCTGGTTGTGGAGTTCAGATATTCTTATATGTGTCTCTGCTTGGAGCAGAATGTTTCCTGTTAGCTGCCATGGCCTATGACCGTTATGTTGCCATTTGTCACCCATTACGATATTCAGTTCTCATGAGCCAGAAAATCTGTGGTCTCATGGCAGGTTCTTCATGGATTCTTGGCTCTCTTGATGGTACAGTTGAAGCTGCAGTTGCATTATCATTCTCATATTGTAGAGCCTGGGATATACCCCACTTTTTCTGTGATGTCCCTGCCCTTCTCACTCTCTCATGCACCAACACATTGTTATTTGAAAAGATGATATTTATCTGTTGTGTTATTATGCTTCTTTTCCCTGTAGCAGTAATTATTGCTTCCTATGTTCGTGTTATTGTGGCTGTCATTCACATGGCCTCTGAGGAGGGTCGCCGAAAAGCTTTTGCCACCTGCTCCTCTCACCTCATTGTGGTGGGAATGTACTATGGAGCAGCCATGTTCATATACATGCGGCCCACTTCAGATCGTTCCCCCACCCAGGACAAGATGGTATCTGTCTTCTATACCATCCTTACCCCCATGCTGAATCCCCTCATCTACAGCCTTCGCAACAAAGAAGTAGCCAGAGCATTCATGAAGCTGTCGAGGAAGGGTAAGTCTGGAAAGCAAATTGCCCGATAATATTTGATTTGATTTATGCTCAAATTTATGTATTTAATCAGTAAAGTTAACTAATATTTACTGACCTTTGTGGATCTGTAAGCCACAACCTAAGATTTAGAAATGGAAAAACTTCACATTTTTCCTTCAAATATTTTACATTTTTATGGTAGGTTGAAAAAATGACTATAAGGAAATATTTATTGCAAGACAAGACCTAAATTTTATTTATTTTTTATTATCAGTTAACAAATAGAGGTTATTGCCTGTGATAACATCCAATTGTCTGAATGTATTAATTAAACTTCTTGTGTTTTTTCACATGTCATAAACTTAATCTTAGAAAAAAATTCTGGAAAACCCAATATCTTAATTTTGAGTGATCATCCTTTTAAAATTTTATTTTATTTTTTTCATGTTACAAGATTCATTGTGCACCACACCTAGTGCTCCTTGCAATATGTGCTCTTCTTAATACCCACCACCGGGCTCACCCAATGTCCACCCACCCCCTCCAAAACCCTCAGTTTGTTTCTCAGAGTACATGGTCTCTCATGGTTTGTCTCCCCCTCTGATTACCCACAACCCACTTTTCCTCTCCTTCTCCCAATGTCCTTCATGTTATTCCTTGTGCTCCACAAGTAAGTGAAACCATATGATAATTGATTCTCTCTGCTTGACTTATTTCACTCAGCATTATCTCCTCCAGTCCCATCCACGTTGATACAAAAGTTGAGTATTCACCCTTTCTGATGATTGCATGATTGTCCATTGTATATATGGACCATATCTTCTTTATCCATTCTTCTGTTGAAGGACATCTTGACTCTTTCCACAGTTTGGTGACTGTAGCTATTGCTGCTATGAACACTGGGGTGCAGATGGCCCTTCTTTTCACTGCATCTGAATCTTTTGGGTAAATACCCAGTACTGCAGTTGCAGGTTCATAGATAACTATATTTTTAAGTTTTTGAGACATCTCCACACTGTTTTCCAAAATGGCTGCACCAACTTGCATTCCCAGCATCAGGTAAGAGGGTTGCCCTTTCTCCACATCCCCTCCAACACTTGATGTTTACTGTCTTGTTAATTTTGGCTATTCTAACTGTACAAGGTGGTATTTCAATGGGGTTTTGATTTAAATCTCCATGATGGCTAATGATAATGAATATCTTTTCATGTGTCTGTTAGCCTGAAGACACCCCGAATTGTTAAGAAATTTTTGAAAAAGAAAAAGAAAAAGCTGGGGGCATCTCATTGCCTGATTTCAAGCTTTACTACAAAGCTGTGATCCCCAAGATACCATGGTATTGGCACAAAAAGACTCATAGACCAGTGGAACAGAGTAGAGAGCCCAAATATGGACCCACAACTCTATGGTCAAAGCAGGAAAACACATACAGTGGAAAAAAAGGCAGTCTCTTCAACAAATGGTGCTGGGGAAAATGGACAGCCATGTATAGAAGAATGAAACTTGACCATTTTCTTACACCATGAACAGAGATAAATTTGAAATGGATAAAAGACTTTAAGGTGAGACAAGAATCCATCAGAATCCTAGAGGAGAACACAGGTTGTAACCTCTACATATCAGCCACAGAAATTTCTTTCAGGACATGTTTCCAAAGGCAAATAAAACAAAAGCAAAAATGAACTTTTGGGACTTTAGCAAGATCAAAAGTTTCTGCACAACAAAGGAAACAGCCAAAAAAAAAAAAAAAAAAAAAGAGGCAACCCACAGAATGAAGGAAGATATTCGCAAATGACAGTACAGACAAAAGGGGTAGACAAGATGGCAGGGAAGTAGGAGGAGGCACCGTTTCAACTTGTACCCTAATGTGAGCTGATTACCTACCAAAGAACTCCGATAACCCATGAAATCAGCCTGAGATCAGAATTATACACGTCTGAATCTCTACAGGGGCAGAAGACGCCAGTGGGCAGGTAAAGCGGAGTGGGAATGTCAGACTGATATCGAAAGACAAACAAAAGGTGGAGGGAGCCACCAGAGAAAACTGATTGGAAAGTAATACCCCAATGCCCTGCATCTGGGGACCAGCATTAACTTGGAGACTGGTTGAAAGCACTCAAAAAGAGCAAAGGATCATGGGGGTAAATTGTGGGAATTGGGGTGGTTAGGGACAGGGGCTTAAGTCCCCTGGCCCAGGGCAGCCTTCCCTGGCGGTGAGCCAGAGAGAGTGCAGCGGAGGAACCAGGTCTTAGTCCCTGAGCCACCAGTATGCCCGAGAACACATAGGGTCTGGTTCCTATGAGGGGATGAAAGCCTCTCCAGATGGCAGAATGCCACACTGTGCCATCGGAGCATGAGATGTGCATGCCCCACACCCTTCCCTGAGAGAGGTGAGCAAAGGCCAAGCCCACTGCTCTTAGACACACCCCATGCTATCAGAGCCTAAGACACACACGCCCCACACCCTCCCCTGGGAGAGGTGCGCCCAGGAGCCAGCAAGGTGCTCTCTGACCCTGGCACTCTCAGCCAGGGCCAGCGGAAAAATCTCTGTGTGTGATCGCTGCTTGAAACCTCTCTGGTGGTCTGAAGCTGCCCAGATAGCTTGTACCCAAAACCACGACAGCGGCAGCTATCATTTGGGTGGGGAATTCTGATTGCTCAGAAGCATTCCAGGGTGCACATTGACTGCACCATCGTTGATACATCCAGCTACATCTGTTCAGTCATCTGTCACCAAAATGAATATGAGGAGGAATGCCCAGCAGAAGAAAAATACAGAGGATGGGCCTTCTGAAACATAGATAATGGCTATTAACATAGACAATATGTCAGAAAGAGAATTCAGGCTAACAATTATCCATGCAATAGCTAGGTTGGAGAAGGCCATGGATGACCAAGCAGAATTGATTAGGGCAGAACTGAAAGCCACCAGGAATGATGTTCAAAATGCTCTCAATGAGTTCCAATCTAATCTAATCTAAATTCTCTCAAAGCTAGGGTAACTGAGACAGAAGATAGAATTAGTTATCTGGACAAGAAACAGATAGAGAGAAATGACCAGGAGGAAGCCCAGAACAAACAGCTTAGAAGTCACTAAAATAGAATCAGGGAAATAAATGATGCCATGAAACGTTCCAACATCAGAATAATTGGAATCTTGGGGAATCCAATAATTCTCCTGGGGAGGAGAAAGAAAGAAGTCTACAGGATATAGTGGAACAAGTTGTCCATGAAAATTTTCCTAATCTCATGAAAGGAACCAGTGTTCATGTACTAGAGTAAGAACGGCCTCCCCCCAAGATTATAGATTCTCAAAAGTCCTTGAGACACCTAAGAGTAAGAATGAGAAATTATAATTGTAGAGAAACTCTCTTGAAGGCAGCTAGGACAATGAAGCTCCTTATGTACAGAGGAAAACCCATCAGAATAACATCAGACCTGTCCACAGAGACCTGGCAAGCCAGAAAGGGCTGGCAAGATATATTCAGGGCACTAAATGAGAAGAACATGCAGCCAGGAATACCTTTTCCAGCAAGACTGACATTCAAAATAAATGGAGAGATTAAAAGATTCTAAAACTGGCAAGGCTTAAAAAACTATGCAACCACCAGCCTACACTGCATTAAATATTAAGGGGGGTTCTATAAATGAGGAAAAATCCAGAAATATTATTGAACAGATATATAGAGACAATCTACAGAAGGAAAGACTTCAAAGTTAACATGATGTCAATAAAAACATATCTATCAATAATCACTCTCAATGTGAATGGCCTAAATACACCCATAAAATGACACAGGGTGTCAGATTGGTTAAAACAACAGGACCCATCCATCTGTTGTCTACAAGAGACCCATTTTGAACCTAAGGATACACCCAGACTGAAAGCAAAGGGTTAGAGAATCATGCTTCATGACAATGGGCCTCAAAAGAAGGCTGGGGTAGTGATTCTCATATCAGATAAATTATATTTAAACTAAAGACTGTAGTCAGAGATACAGAAGGACACTACATCATTTTTAAAGGGACTATCCACTAAGATGATCTAACAATTGAAAATATTTGCACCCCCAATATGAGAGCAGCCAATTACATAAGAAAACTATTAATCAAGATAAAGAGTCATATTTCTATGAATATGTTAATAGTAGAAGGTCTTAACACACTTCTCTCGGTAATAGACAGATCATTGAAGCAGAAAATTAATAGAGAAACAAGAGCATTGAATGACACATTGGACCAGATGGACCTTATAAATATATACAGAATATTCCACCCTAAAACAACAGAATATTTATTCTTCTCAAGTGCACATGGAATCTTTTCAAGAATTGGCCATATATGGGTGACAAATCAGGACTCAACCAATACCAAAAGACTGAGACTATTCCCTGCGTATTCTCAGATCACAATGCTTTGAAGCTGGAGCTCAAACACAATGAAAAACTCGGAAGGAACTCAAACGCCTGGAAGCTAAAGACCATCTTGCTTAAGAATGCTTGGATCAACCAGGAGATCAAAGAAGAATTTTAACAATTCATGGAAACCCATGAGAATTAAGACACTTCAGTCCAAAACCTATGGGATACAGCAAAGGCGGTCCTAAGGGGGAAATACATTGCCATCCAAACCTTCCTCAAAAAAATTGAAAAATCCAGAACACACCCGCTCTCTCTACACCTTAAAGACTGAAGAACCAAGAACAAATCAAACCAACTCCACACATAAGAATGGAAATCATCAAGATTAGAGCTGAGATCAATGAGGTAGAAACCAGAGATACAGTAGAACGTATCAATGAAACTAGAAGTTGGTTTTTTGAAAGAATCAATAAGATGGATAAATCATAGGCCACACTAAGCCAATATCAGTCTGACTTTTTCACTCCACTTTACCTGCCCACTGGCGTCTTCTGCCTCTGTAGAGATCCAGACGTGTATAATTCTGATCTCAGGTTGATTTCATGGGTGATCGTAGTTCTTTAGTAAGTAATCAGCTCACTTTAGGGTACAGGTTGAAACAGTACCTCCTCCTACTTCCCTGCCATCTTGTCTGCATAAAATTTTTTTTCTAAAAAAAAAGAAAGAAAGAAAGAAAGAAAGAAAGAAAGAAAGAAAGAAAGGGCACATACCAACGTATTCAGTATAGCTGTAAAACCTGTATATATTAAAATTCAGAATACTCTGGAGCTATTATGTTGAGGCACAATCACTTTTAACATGAGTGCGAAAGTAAAACACAAAAGTGTTGTGAACTATAGCTACAATACTCATTGATGTATAAACCTATAAAAATCATAGTCACATTAATAACACAAAATGTACATAAATAAAATGTAGAATATATTGTTGCATGCAATTAAGTTATTATCAGGTTTTATGACAACACAATATAATATTATAACATAATATGATAGCGATTAATAAGAAAATGCCTATTTAGGTCACAAAAGATTAACATAAAGTAATCAAAGTTTTCTCTCACACTCACACATACACACACACTCAAAAAGAAAAACAGCAAGAGGAAAAGAGAGGCAAAGAAACTCCAAAGCACAGGGGAAGGAAAAAAAATAACATTAACTTTTCATTAATTACTTTATATATAAATTGATTAAATTATTTAAAAAATAGACATGAACTGGCTAAAAATTAAAAATACCCAACCATATTTTAGCTATAAGGGGATTATTTTTGCCTTAAGAGTATATATAGGTTAAAGGGAAAATATGAAAAAGAAATGTCATGCAAATGGTAACCAGGAAAGAAAAAAAAGCAATACTTATACCACACAAAATTGACTTTAAAACAAGATCTCTAAAAGAGACAAAGAAAGTCATTAGAGAATGGTCAAGGGATCATTTTATCAAATTGACAGAAGAATTGTAAATATATATGCACCACACATTAGAATACTAAAATATATAAAGAAAATATAAACATTACTGAAGGAAAAAAAAAAGCAATTCAATAATAGGAGGCAACACCCCACTTTGGATATATAATAGGTCATCAAGACAAAAAATAAAGAAGAAACAGAAAGAAACAGCTAACATTTTATCCAGGTAAGCAAATTAGACTGGAAATACTGGATTAGTGGTATTTCTATTTTTAATTTTATGAGGAACCTCCACACTACTTTCCAAAGTGACTGCACCAATTTATATTCCATCCAAAAGGGTTTGAGTGTTCCCTTTTCTACTCATCCTGATCCACACTTGTTATTTCTTGTGTTTTCAATATTAGTTATTCTGAATTTTTGATATAATATCTCTATTGAATTCAATACAGATATTATATCAAAATATTATATCTGCACTTCAGATGTGTGACAACATTATTAACAATAACCAAGATAGAAGCAACGTAAGTATTCAATGGTAGATGCAGAGATACATTTAATATAAAATATTATCACTCATGACAACATGAGTAAACCTAGAAAGCACCATGCTAAGTGAAATAAGACAGAGAAATTATCTGTTATATATGGAATTGAGAGAATAAAAATGAAAATAAAACATACAAAAATTTGTGACAAGTAACAAAAAACAATTCTAAAAAAGTTTATAGTGATGCATACCTGATTTTAAAAAAAAATATTTTAAGTAAACTAAATAATTCAAGAACTTGAGAAACAAGAATTAATAAAGCTGAAAGTTAACAGAAATAAATATTATAGTAGATAGAAATGGAAGAGACTACAAAACCAAAATAGATAACCAACATAATAAATAATTGTTTTTTGGGGCACCTTGGTGGCTCAGTGGATTAAGTCTCTGCCTTTGGCTCAGGTCATGATCTCAAGTTCCTGGGATCATATCCTGCATAGGGCTCTCTGCACAGCAAGAAACCTGCTTTCCTCTCTCTCCCTCTACCTGCTGCTCTGCATACTTGTGATCTCTGTCAAATAAATAAATAAAATTTTAAAAAGAATTATTTTTTGAAAAAATAAACAGAATTGGAAAATCTTTAGCTACACTGAGAAAAAGATAAAGGACAAAAATTAATAAAATTATTAATGAAAGAGATATTGCAACTGATACAGCAGAATGACAAATAGTCATAAGAAGCATCTATGAACAATTACATTCCAAGAAATTGGCTAACCTAGAAGAAAAAGATATATTTCTGTAAATATATACTCTACCAAGATTGAATTATGAGGAAATGGAAAATCTAAGCAAACCATTAACAAGTAAGGGATTATATCATTAACCAAAACCTCACAACAATGGAGTTCCAGGAGCAAATAATATCACTGGTGAAATCTACCAAACATTTAATGAAGAATAATTAGTATCCTCTCAACTCCTCTAAAAAAATGGAGAACAGGGAATTATTTTATGAGAAAAATGTTGGTAGGATATCAAAGCCAGAGGACTCTAAAAGAAAATTAAAATTGCAGATCTACATTCCTGAGGACCACAAATGTAAATTTCCTCTAAAATTATTAGCAAGCTGAATTCCACAGCACATCACACATCATGCACTGACAAATTGTGTAACATGAAAGCAATGTTATGAACATTACACATATATAGTCTTCATAGGTGACTTATTTTTAAAATGATGTAGTACAGAGTTCTGCTCACTCTCTCAAGTATATTTTAAGGTGAGATAGTCCTGTAGGCACTATTTAAGCAAAAGTTCCTAAGTTTAATAAATTTTTTCCCTTTTGTCAGTTATAATATATTAATTTTTATATATTGTATATTCATTGTCTAAGGAAAGGAACAATGAAAAATGATATTTTGAGGGGGTATAGTGGAATTTGCGGCCCTTAATCATGGGGTCATGGGTTCAAATTCCACATTAAGTGCAGAGCTCTTTAAAAAAATAAAATATTTAAAATATTAAAAAAATAAAAGGAACTGTGACATGTACTCATCATAAGTTAGAAATTATAAGTGGTATAAGGATTGTATTGAAATAATATAGAAATTTAGGAAGATAAAATTAAATTCCTAATGATTGACTTAAAATACACTAATAAACTAGATATAAATGTCTTTAAGATTAAAATATAAGATTTAAAAGAGAATAAATACAGTCTTTAAAATATTAAGAGGCAATGTATATGCTGGGACTTAATACTAAAAAATATACAATAAGAAAATATGGATAAGTAAAACTTTAGAATACTATAAGTAAGAAATTACATACTGCCTATTTTTAAGAACATAGAAATGATGAATATATGGGTTTAGAGGGCATTAAAAAAAACAGTGACCATAAGAAGTTATTAGGTGAACAAAGGTATTTTCACAGAAATATATCACATGAGACACTCGCAACTGTAGATGAGAGCATAAACGATAAAGGATAACTATCCTTAGCCTTTTGTTTTCTTACCAGAGCACAGGAAATTAGACCATTGAATAAATATGTAATACAGAATTTCAGATAGAATGAGATCTCTTCCTTATGTTTTAGATTCATTCTTTTGAGTAAAAGCTGTATTGAGATAAGTTCATACAAAATAAAATTCACCAAGTTATAGTTTAGAGTGCCATACTGATATATACTATATCAGTATGATATATACTATACTGATATATATATCAGTATAGTAAACTAAAGTTTATATATATGTGTGTATATGTATATATGTATATGTGTATATGTATGCATATATATGTGTGTATATGTATATATACACACATATATATATAAATTTTATTTTCTTGAAATTTTGGGATGTAGTGCCTTCTAACATACAGACCCAAATTCACCCAGCTACAAGCGGAACACCCTGCTTTGTTCAAACTACAAGATTATACTTCCTCTTCTCTTCCCCCCTCTTTTTATCCTTTTCTTTATTAGTTTTTATTTTTTTAATTTATTCTCTTGTTTCAGTTTGGCTTTATTAATTGGCGGTGGCTTCTGACCACCCATGATTTTGCTGGGGTGCATCTTGCTTGGGTCATAGTTGATATTTTAAACATTGTTCATTTGCTCAACCTTCCCTTACAGAATGATTAGGAAGAAGAGCTCTTAACAAAGACAAGAACCAGACACAATGTACTCTGCCACAGAACTAATGGATATGGATATAAGCTGGATGTCAGAGATAGAATTAAAGATAGCAGTCATAAAGTCAATAGCTAAGCTTGAAAAAAAATAGTGACAATATAGACTCTCTAAGGGCAGAAATGATATCTTATCAGGTGTCACATGGCCCTCGGACTCTGTATCTTCTCTTGAATCTAAATAAATATTGCTTCTTTGGGGGGAAAGTGCTATGAATGAGATGTAGTCTAAACTGGATACTCTAACAGACAGGGTAAATGAGGCAGAAGAGAGAATAAGTGAGCTAGAAGATAAGATGATAGAAAGGAAGTAAGTGAAGGAAAACAGAGATAGGCAGCTAGTAACCCATAAAACAAGGCTTGGAGAGATTAAAGATGCCATGAAATGTTCCAATGTCAGAATTATTGGGATCCTGAAGGGGGTAGAGAGAGGATGCCAGAAGGTGTATCTGAACAAATCATAGATGAGAATTTCCCTAACCTGGGGAGGAAAACAAGCATTTGTGTCCGAGACAGATAGGACCCCTATCCAAATCAATAAAAATATCAATACCCAGATATATAATAGTAAGCTTTCAAATCTTATCACCAAAGAAACTATCCTGAGAGTAGATAGGGAAAGAAGTTTCCTTATGTATGGAGGGAAAAATATCACAATAACATCAGACCTATCCACATAAAGCTGGTAAGTCAGAAAGGGCTGGCAAGATATATTCAGGGTACTAAATGAGAAGAAGATGCAGCCACAAATACTTTATCCAGCAAAGCTCTCATTAATAACAGAGAGATAAAGAGCTTCCAGGATGGGCAGAAACTGAAATAATATGGAACCACCAAGTCAGTCCTGAGGTGATGCTATAAGCAAAGAGAGATACTATAAGCAAAGAGATACTATAAGCAAATGAGAGCAACATAAACCAGAAAGAAAGACAAAAAGATGAGAAAGAGAAGGAAGAAAGAAAAGAAAAGAAAGGAAAGAAAGAAAGAAAGAGAGAGAGAGAGAGAGAGAGAGAGAAAGACAATATACAGAAACAGGAACTTTACAGGCAATAGACTGGCACTAACTTCATATATTTCAATACTACTCTGAATGTAAATGGGCTGAATGTTCCCATCAAATGACACAGGTTCAGATTGGAACACTGAAAAAAGCAGGATTAATCCATATACTGTCTACAAGAGACACATTTTGAATCTAAATACACCTCCAGATTGAAAGTGAGAGGATGGAGAACAATTTACCATACCAATGGACTTCAAAAGAAAGCTGGGGTAGCAAACCTCACATTAGACAAATTACATTTTAAACCAAAGACTATAGTAAGAGTTGTAGAGGGACAGTATATCATACTAAAAGTGCCTGTCCAACAAGAGGATCTAATAATTGTAAATATTTATGCCCCCAACATAGGAGCAGCCAATTATATAAACCAATTAATAACCAAAATAAAGAAACACATTGATAATAATACATTAATAATAGGAGACTCCAACACTTCACTCACAGCAACAAGTTGAGAGATCTTCTAAGCAGAAGATCAAGAAAAAAACATGAGCTTTGAATGATAAATCGGACCAGAGGGACTTTATAGATATATACAAAATATTCCACCCTAAAAGGACAAAATACTCATTCTTCTCAAATGTGCATGGAACTATCTCCAAAATAGACCACATACTGGGTCATCAATCATGTCTCAACCCATACCAAAAGATTTATATTATCCCCTGCATATTTTCAGGTCACAGTGTTTTGAAACTGGAGTTCAAACTCAAGAAAAAAATTTGGAAGGAACTCAAACACTTGGAGGTTAAGGAGCAACCTGCTAAAGAACAAATAGGTCAACCAAGAAACTAAGAAAGTTAAACAATTTAGGCAAACCAATGAAAATAAAAACACATGGGTTAAAAACCTATGGGATACAGTAAAGGCCTTCCTAAGAGGGTACATAGCCATTCAAGACTGTCTCAAACATTAGAAAAATATAAATGCAGAAACTAATCTTGCACCTAGATGACCAAGAGAAAGAATAGAAAATAAAGCCCAAGTCAAGCAGGAGAAGATAAATAATAAGGATTAAAGCAGAAATAAATGAAATAAAAACTAGGAAAACAGTGGAACATATCAACAAAACTAAAAGACGATTCTTTGAATTAATAAAATCAGTAAACCTGTGGTCAGACTTACCAAAAGAGAAAGGACCTAAGTTAATAAAATCATGAATGAAATGGGAGAGATCATAACCAATACCAGAGACATAGAGACAATTATTAGAATTTATTACCAGCAGCTATATGTCAACAAATTAAGCAATCTGGAAGAAATGGATGCATTCTTGGAAACTTATACTACCAAGACTGAAACAGGAAAAATAGACATTTTGAACAGATAAATAAACAGCAAGGAAATTGAAACAGTAATCATAAACCTCTCTCTCTCACACACATACAAAAAAAAAAAAAAAAGAAAAAAGAAAGAAAAAACACCCCCCCCCCCCAAAAAAAGGCAAGAGTCCAGGGCCAGAAGTCTTCTCAGGGGAATTCTACCAAATATTTAAAGAAGAAATCATACCTATGAAGCTGTTTCAAAATATAAAAACAGGAGGAAAACTTTGAAACTCATTCTATAAAACCAGCATTACCTTGATCCAAAAACCAGATAAATACCCCATCAAAAATTACAGACCAATATACCTATTCAATAAGTACGACAAAATACTTGACAAGATCCTAGCCAACAGGATCCCACAGTACATTAAAAGGATTATCCATCATAGCTGGGTAGGATTTATTCGGGATGCAGGTGTAGCTCAGCATTCACAAATATATCAACATAATAAAGCACATTAGTAAAAGAAAGGACAAGAACCATATGATCCTCTCAAATGTTGGAGAAAGAGCATTTGACAAAATATAGCATCCTTTCCTGATTAAAATTCTTCAGAATGTAGGGATAGAAGGAACACCCTTCAATATCATAACCATTAAGTAAAAGCCCAAAGTGAATATCATTCTTTTTTTTAAGATTGTATTTATTTATTTGAGAGAGAGAGAGAGACACAGCAATAGAGGAAACACAAGCAGGGGCATAGGGAGAGGAAGAAGAAGGCTCCCCACCAAGGAGGGAACCTGACATGGGGTTTAATCCCAAGAACCTGGGATCATGACCTGAGCTGAAGGTAGATGTTTAATGAATGAGCCACCCAGGTGCCCCAGAGAATATAATTTTTAATGGGGAAAAGCTGAGATCTTTTCCCTTAAGATCAAGAACACGACAATGATGCCTACTTTCACTATTATTCATCATAGTACTAGAAACCCTGGCATCAGCAATCAGACAACAAAAAACAATAAAAGGCATTAAAATTGGCAAATAAGTCAAATTCTCTCATTTCTCAGATGACACATTTCTATGTGGAAGACCCAAAAAAAACTCCAGCCCCAAATTACCAGAACTCATACAGTAATTCAGCAGTATGGCAGGACACAAAGTAGATGTGCAGAAATCCGTTGCTTTTCTATTCTTTGTTCTTTACTAAAAGGTAATTTTAGAAATGGAAAATAGGAAATTGATTACATTTACAAAAGCACCAGAAACCATAGATACATAGGGATAAACCTAAAGAAAGAGGTAAATAATCTATACTCTAGGAACTACAGAACACTTATGAAAGAAATGGAGGAAGGCACAAGAAAATGAAAATAAAAAATTTCCATGCTCTTGTGGAAGAATAAACATTGTTAAAATGTCTAGGCTGCCTAGAGCAATCTACATTTTCAATGCCATCCTTATTAAAATATCATTGGCATTTTTCAAAGAGCTGAAATAAATAATCCTAAAATTTGCATGGAACCAGAAAAGACTCTGAATCTCCAAGGGAATATTGAAAAATAATGCAAAAGCTAGGGGCATTGCACTGCCTGACTTCATGCTATATTACAAAAATGGTGATCACCAAGATAGAATGGCATTAGAATAAAAATGAACACACAGATCAATGAAGGAGAATAGAGATTCCATAAATAGACCCTCAACTCTATGGTCAACTAATCTTTGACAAACAAGGAAAGAATATCTAATGGGAAAAAAAAGACAGTTTTTTCAATAAATGGTGTTGGGAAAATTGGACATCCATATGGAGAAGAATGTAGCCAGACTGTTCTCTTATACAGTACACAAAGATACAATCAAAATGGATGAAATACCTCAATGCGAGACAGGAATCCATCAATGTCCTAGAGAAGAACATCGGTAGTAAACTCTTTAACATGGGTAATGGCAACTTCCCTCATGACACATCTCCAAAGGTAAGGGAAATGAAAGAAGAAAATGAACTTTTGGGACTTCATCAAGAAATGGAAAACCCAAGTGTTCTTTGATATATGAATGGATAAGGAGATGTGAGGTATATATATATATTTTGGGGGGGGAGAATTATATATAATGCCCCCCCCAAAAATGAGTTTTGGCCAACTGTGATAACATGTATGGACCTAGAAGGCATTGTCCTAAGTGAAATAGATCAGATAGAAAAAGACAAATACTGTTTGATTTTACTTATATATAGAATCTAAAAACAAAAACATAAATAAATAAATAAATAAATAATCAAACAAATGAAAACAAAAAACCATCAATACAGGGTACAAACTAATGGTTACCAGGGGGGAGGAATGTCAGGGGATGGACAGAATGAGTGAAGGGGAGTAGGAGGTAAAACTTCCAGTTATTGAAGGAATAACTCACAGGTATTAGAGGTAGAGCATACAAAATGATATTTTAAAAGTATTGTATGGTGACAAATGATTGCTACACTTGTAAACATAACATAATGTATAGAATTGCTGAACCACTATGTCATATACTTGGAATGATCTAACACTGTGTGTCAACCAAAATTAATTAAAAAGAGAAAGAAATAAAGAAAAAACATTGACTTTTCCTTGTAGTGATTGGTAATGTTTTTAAGATAGTTAAAAAGTTTGTTTTATATCATCTATGTTCACTAAATTTTTAATCCAAATGTAGTGTATTTTTTTAAAGATTTTATTTATTTATTTGGCAGACAGTTCACAAGTAGGCTGAGAGGAAGGCAGAGAGGGAGGAGGAAGCAGGTTCCCTGCAGAGCAGAGAGTCCAATGTGGGACTCGATCTCAGGACTCTGAGATCATGACCTGAACCAAAGGCAGAGGCTTTAACCCATTGAGCCACCCAAGCACCCCTCAAATGTAGTGTCTTAAAAGGAGGAAAAAAACTAGATTCGAAGAAAAAAAAAAAAAGAATCAACCAGAAATCAAAAATGCAATAAATGAGATTTGAAACAGACTTGAAGCAAAGAAAACAAGAATGGATATAGCAAAAGAACAACTAACTGGATGATAAAAATAATGGAAATAATAAAGCTGAATAAAAGAACATGAAAATAGACATAGGGAACTCAGTGGTTCCATCAAACAAAATAATATCTTTTTTTACAGGAGTAGCAGAAGAAGAAGAGAGAGAAAAGGGGGCAGAAAATTTGTTTTAGGAAATAATAGCTGAAAATTTCCCAAACCTGTGAAAGGAAATAAACATCCAGATCCTGGATGTACAGAGAACCCCACCGCAATAAACAAAATCAGGTCAACACAACTTTTGTAACAACATGAATGGGAAGAGATTATGCTGAATGAAATAAGTCAAGTAGAGAGAGTCAATTATCATATGGTTTCACTTATTTGTGGAGCATAAAAAATAGCATGGAGGACAAGGGGAGATGGAGAGGAGAAGGGAGTTGAGGGAAATTGGAAGGGGAATAGAACCATAAAAGACTATTGACTCTGAAAAACAATCTGAGGGTTTTGAATGGGCGGGGGGTGGGAGGTTGGGGGAACCAGGTGGTGGGTATTAAAGAGGGCACGGATTGCATGGAGCACTGGGTGTGGTGCAAAAACAATGAATACTGTTATGCTGAAAAGAAAAGTAAAGTTATTGAAATTATTCTTATTTATTTACTTTTTTAAAATTTATTTTATTTCTTCAGTGTACCAAGATTCATTGTTTATGCACCACATCTCATGCTTTATGCAATACATGCCCTCCTTAATAACCACCACCAAAACCCTCGGTTTGTTTCTGAGAGTCCACAGTCTCTCATGGTTTATCTACTCCTCTGATTTGCCCCAATTCACTTTTCCTTTCCTTGTCCTAATGTCCTCCATGTTATTCCTTATGCTCCACAAGTAAGTGGAATCATATGATAATTGACTTTCTCTGCTTGACTTATTTCACTCAGCATAATCTCCTCCAGCCAGTCCATGTTGACGCAAAACTTGGATTTTCATCCTTTCTGAGGGAGGCATAACATTCCATTGTATATATGGACCATACCTTCTTTATCCATTCGTCTGTTGAAGGGCATCTCAGCTCTATCCACAGTTTGGTGATTGTGGCCATTGTTGTTATGAACATTGGGGTACATATGGCCCTGCTGTACACTACATTGATACTTTTTGTAAATACCCAGTAGTGCAATTGCAGGGTCATACGGTAGCTTTATTTTTAGTTTTTTAAGGAATCACCACATTGTTTTCCAAAGTGGCTGCACCAACTTGCATTCCAACCAACAGTGTAAGAGGGTTCCCCTTTCTTCAAATTCTCTCCAACACTTGTTTCCTCTCCTGTGGATTTTGGCCATTCTACATGATATAAGGTGATATCTCAATGTGGTTTTGATTTGAATTTTCCTGATGGTAAGTGATGATGAACATTTTTTCATGTGTCTGTTAACCATTTGTATGTTTTCTCTGGAGAAGTGTTTATTATGTCTTCTACCCATTTTTTGACATGATTATCTGTTTTCACATGTGTTAAATTTGATGAGTTCTTTATACATCTTGAACATCAGCCCTTTCTCTGTAGTGTCATTTGTGTATATTTTCTCCCATCCCGAGGGTTGTCTCCTTGTTTTCTTGACTCTTTCCTTTGCTGCGCAGATTTTGAGATTGATGAAGTCCCAAAAGTTCATTTTCACTTTTGTTTCCTTTGCCTTTGAAGACATAACTTGAAAGAAGTTGTTGTGGCTTATGTCAAAGAGGTTACTGTGTATGATCTCCTCTAGGATTTTGATAGATTCTTACCTCACATTGAGGTCTTTTATCCATTTTGAGTTTATCTTTGTGTATGGCATAAGAGAATGGTCAAGTTTCATTCTTCTCAATTGATACAGGAAAAAAAAATTGACAAAATACAGCATCCGTTCCTGATTAAAACTCTTTAAATACAGGGATAGAGGAGATACTCCTCATTTTCACAAAATCTATCTATGAAAAACACACAGTGAATATCATTCTCAATGGAGAAAATCTGACCACCTTCCCTTTGAGATCAGGAGCACAATAACGGTGCCCACATTTGCCACTCTTGCTCAACATAGTACTAAAGTCCTAGCAACAGCAATCAGATAAAAAAAAGAAATAAAAGGTATTCAAATTGGCAACAAAGAATTCAAATGCTCTCTTCACAGATGACATGATACTTTATATGAAAAACTCAAAAGATTCCATTCCCAAACTACTAGAACCCATACAGTGATTCAGTAATGTGGCAGGAATAAAGATCAGTGCACAGAAATCTGTTGGTTTCTTATACAATAAAAATGAAGATATATAAAGGGAAATTAGATAATCAATTCCATTTACTATAACACCAAGAACCATAAGATTCCTGGGAAAAAGCATAACCAAAGAGGTAAAAGATCTATACTCGAGGAACTACAGAACACTTATGAAAGAAATTGTAAAAGACCCAAAAATATGGAAAAGCATTCCATGATCATGGATTGGAAGAATAAACATTGTTAAAACATCTATAGTGCCCAGAGCAATCAATACTTTCCAGATCGATCCATCCATTCCAAATACTACTGACTTTTTTAAAAGTGCTGGAACAAACAATCCTAAAATTTGTATGTAACCAGAAAAGACTGAATTGCTAAGGAAATGTTGAAAAAGAAAACAAAACTGGGGCATCATGTTGTCTGATTTTAATCTTTAATACCAAGCAGTGATCACAAGACAGCATGGTACTGGCACAAAAACAGACACATAGAACAGTGGAATAGAGTAGAGAGCCTAAATATAGACCCACAACTATATGGCCAAATAACAGGAAAAAATATCATGTTGAAAAATACAGTCTTTTCAATGAATGGTGCTGGGAAAATTGGAACAGCTATTTATAGAAGGCTTATTGAAAGTAAATTCAAAAATCTTAAAGAATAAAGACAAACGAAGCCCCTAACTTATTAAGATATACCCATAAGGCCATCTACAGATCACTCAATAACACATTGTCAAAGGAGAAGGAAAGGATGATATATTCAAAGGGCTGAATGAGGAAAACCTGAAGCCAAGAATATTCTATTCAGGAAGGCTATAACTGAGAATGGAAAGCGATATAAAGAGTTGTTCATACACAAAAAATAAAGGAGTTTGTCACCACTAAACCAGCCCTACAGGTAGTAATGAAGGGGACTCTTGGAGTGGAAAGGAAAGACCAAAAGTGATAAAGAAAGGAACAGAGAGAATACACCAGATGTCTCTACACCTTAAGGAACTGGAGAATCAACAACAAATCAAACCAACTCCACACATAAGAAGGGAAATCATCAAGATTACAGCTGAGATCAATGAGGTAAAAACGAGAGATACAGTAGAACATATCAATGAAACTAGAAGCTGGTTTTTTGAAAGAATCAATAAGATCGATAAACCATTGGCAAAACTAATCCAAAAGAAAAGAGAGAACGCCCAAATTCAGAAAATTATGAATGAAAAGGGAGAGATCACAACAAACACCAAGGAAGTAGAAACAATCATCAGAAGTTATTATCAACAGTTATATGCCAATAAGCTTAGCAACGAGATGAAATGGATGCATTCCTGGAAAAATATAAACTACCAAAATTGAACCAGGAAAAAATCGACAACTTGAATAGACCTATATCTAATAACAAGATTGAAGCAGTGATCAAAAACCTCCCAAAAATCAAGAGCCCAGGACCTGACGGATTCCCTGGGGAATTCTACCAAACCTTCAAAGAATAACACCTATCCTCCTAAGCTGTTTCAAAAAATTGGAAGCAGAAGGAAAACTTCCAAACTCTTTCTATGAAGCCAGCATTACCCTGATCCCAAAACCAGGCAAAGACCCTGCCCAAAAAGGAGAATTTCAGACCAATATCACTGATGAATATGGATGCTAAGATTCTCAACAAGATCCTAGCTAACGGGATCCAACAGCACATTAAAAAGATTATCCACCATGATCAGATGGGATTCATCCCTGGGCTACAAGGATGGTTCAACATTTGAAAATCAATCAATGTGATAGAACAAATTAATATGAGAAGAGAGAAGAACCACATGGTCTTCTCAATTGATGCAGAAAAAAGCATTTGACAAAATCCAGCATCCGTTCCTGATTAAAATGCTTCAAATTATAGGGATAGAGGGACCATTCCCAAACCTCATCAAATTTATCTATGAAAGACACGCAGCAAATATATCCTCAAGGGGAAGAAGCTTGCAGCCTTCCCATTGAGATCAGGAACACGACAAGGATGCCCAATTTCACCACTCTTGTTCAACATAGTATTAGAAGTCCTAGCAACAGCAATCAGACAACAAAGAGAAATAAAAGGTATCCAAATTGGTAAGGAAGAACTCAAACTCTATATCTTAGCAGATGACATGATTCTTTATATGGAAAACCCAAAAGACTCCACCCCCAAACTACTAGAACTCATACAGCAATTCAGCAATGTGGCAGGATATAAAGTCAATGTGCAGAAATCGGTGGCTTTCTTATACACTAACAATGAAAATACAGAAAAGGAAATTAGAGAATTGATTCCATTTACTATAGCACAAAAAACCATAAGATACCTGGGAATAAACCTAACCAAAAAGGTAAAGGATCTGTACTCGAGGAACTACAGAATACTCATGAAAGAAATTGAAGAAGACACAAAAAGATGGAAGATCATTTCATGCTCTTGGATTGGAAGAATAAATATTGTTAAAATGTCTATACTGCTAGAGCAATCTATACTTTTAATGCCATTCCGATCAAAATTCCACCGGTATTCTTCAAAGAGCTGGAGCAAATAATCCTAATATTTGTATGGAATCAGAAGAGATTCCGAATCGCTAAGGAAATGTTGAAAAACAAAAATAAAGCTGGGGGCATTAGGTTGCCTGATTTCAAGCTTTATTACAAAGCTGTGATCCCCAAGACAGCATGGTACTGGCATAAAAACAGACACATAGACCAGTGGAACATAGTAGAGAGCCCAGATATGGACCCTCAACTCTATGGTCAATTAATCTTCGACAAAACAGGAAAAAATATAGAGTGGAATAAAGACAGTCTCTTCAATAAATGGTCTGGAAAACTGGACAGCTATATGTAGAAGAATGAAACTAGACCATTCTCTTACACTGTACACAATGATAAACTCAAAATTGATAAAAGACCTCAACTTGAGACAGGAACTCATCAGAATCCTAGAGGAGAACATAGGCAGTAATCTCTTCGATATCAGCCACTGTAACTTCTTTCAAGATATGTCTCCAAAGGCAAAGGAAACAAAAGCAAAAATAAACTTTTGGGACTTCATCAAAATTAAAAGCTTCTGCACAGCAAAGGAAACAGTCAAGAAAACAAAGAGGCAACCCATGTAATGGGAGAAGATATTTGCAAATGACAGTACAGACAAAAGGTTGATATCCAGCATCTATAATGAACTTCTCAAACTCAACACACACGAAACAGGCAAACATATCAAAAAAAGGGAAGAAGATATGAACAGACACTTCTCCCATCAAGACATACAAATGGCTATCAGACTCATGAAAAAATGTTCATCATCACTAGCCCTCAGGGAGATTCAAATTAAAACCACATTGAGATATCACCTTACACCAGTTAGAATGGCCAAAATTAGCAAGACAGAAAACAACATGTGTTGGAGAAGATGTGGAGAATGGGGAACCATCTTACACTGTTTGTGGGATTGCAAGTTGGTGCAGCCTCTTTGGAGAATAGTGTGGAGATTCCTCAAGAAATTAAAAATAGAGCTTCCCTATGACCCTGCAATTGCACTCCTGGGTATTTACCCCAAAGATACAGATGTAGTTAAAAGAAAGGCCATCTGTACCCCAATGTTTATAGCAGCAATGTCCATGGTCGCCAAACTATGGAAAGAACCAAGATGCCCTTCAACGGACGAATGGATAAGGAAGATGTCATCCATATACACTATGGAGTATTATGCCTCCTTCAGAAAGGATGAATAGCCAACTTTTGTAGCAACATGGACAGGACTGGAAGAGATTATGCTGAGTGAAATAAGTCAAGCATAGAGAGTCAATTATCATATGGTTTCCCTTATTTGTGGAGCATAACAAATATCATGGAGGACAAGGGGTGTTAGAGAGGAGAAGGGAGTTGGGCTAAATTGGAAGGGGAGGTGAATCATGAGAGATTATGGACTCTGCAAAACAATCTGAGGGGTTTGAAGTGGCAGGGTTGTGGGAGGTTGGGGTACCAGGTGGTGGGTATTATAGAGGGTATGGATTGCATGGAGCACTGGGTGTGGTGAAAAATAATTAATACTGTTATGCTGAAAATAAATAAATTGAAAAAATTTAAAAAAAAAGAAAGGAACAGAGAAAATCTTCAGGAAATAAATAAATAAATAAATAAAACAAGTAACAAAATGTCCATAAATACACTTATATATTTGCAAGTACTAGATACTCCAATCAAAAGATATTGAATGTCATTATAGATTAAAAAAAAAAAGGACCCATCTATCTGCTACTACAACAATCCCATTTTATACCTGAATACACCTGCAAATGGAAAGTAAAGGGGTGGGGAACCATATGTCATTTTAATGGAAAGGAAAATAAACTTCAATAGTCATACTTATATAAGACAAACTAGATTTAAAAGACTGTAACAAGAGATGAAAGAGTGCATAATATCATAATTAAGGGGTTTATCCTATCAAGAAGATCCAATAATTGTAAATATTTATGTGCCTAACTTGGAAGCACCCAAATATGTAAATCAATTAATAACAAACATACAGAAACTCATTGATAATAATACCATAATAGTAGAGGACTTCACACCTCATTTACATAAAAGGAAAGATTATCTAAACAGAAAATTAGCAAAGAAATTGTTTTTGAATGACACACTGAGTACTGACATACTCAGAATATTTCATCCTTATCAGCAAAATACATATCCTTTTCAAATGCTTGTGGAACATTCTCCAGACTAGATCACATATTGGGTCATAAAGCAGCCCTCAACAAATACAAAATGATAGAGATCATACCATGCATATATCCAGTCCATAATGCTATGAAACTTGACATCAACATCAAGAAAAAATTGGGAAGGACCACAATACATGGAGGAAAAATTACCTGGAAACATATGAAATGTTTTTGTACAATCTGTTCACCTTATTGATTATGTTAAAAATAAATACTTTATTCTTTTATTCTCTTCAAATATATTAATTTAAATTCTAGTTAATTAACACACATAGCAATATTTCTTTCAGTGATTCCTCATTTACATGCAATACCTCGTGAAGGAAAAAACACAAAGATCACAAATACATTAAAGTTGAAAAATATCCTACTAAGTAATTAATCAGGAAATTAAGATGAAACTTAAAAAAATGTGGAAATAAATTAAAATGAAAACACAACAGTCCAAAACCACTGAGATGAAGCAAAGGCAGTCTTAACAAGAAAGCACATTCCAATTCAGATTTACCTCAAGAAACAAGAAAAATGTCAAATGCATGACATAGCCTTATACCAGTAAGAACTCGAAAAAAAGCAGAAAATAAAGCATAAAGCCAGAAAAAGAAGGGGAATAATGAAGTAAGAGCAAAAATAAGTGAAATATAAACAAAACAAACAAACAAACAAAAAACAGTAGAATAGATTAATTACACTAAAAGCTGATTCTTTGAAAGAATTTACAAAATTTACAACCTCCTACCCAGACATATCAAAAAGAAAAGAGAAAAATATATATTACATGAAGCACTGGGTTTGGTGCATAAACATTGAATCTTGGAACACTGAAAAAATTAAATTAAATTAAGATGTCAAATAAATAAATAAAAAATTAATTTTAATTTTTAATATATTTTTTAAATATATTTTTTTATTTTCAGCATAACAGTATTCATTATTTTTGCACCACACCCAGTGCTCCATGCAATCCCTGCCATCTATAATACCCACCAACTGGTACCATGACCTACAACCCCCCACCCCTTCAAAACACTCAGATTGTTTTTCAGAGTCTATAGTCTCTCATGGTTCACCACCTCTTTCAATTTCCCCCAACTCCCTTCTCCTATCTCCCCATGTCCTCCAGGCTATTTGTTAAGCTCCACAAATAAGTGAAACCATATGATAATTAACTCTCCCTGCTTGACTTATTTCACTCAGCATAATCTCTTCCAGTCCCATCTATGTTGCTAAAAAGTTGGGTATTCGTCCTTTCTGATGGAGGCATAAAACTCCATAGTGTATATGGACCACATCTTCCTTATCCATTCATCGGTTCAAGGGCATCTTGGTACTTTGATGCCCTTAAGGGGACCGTGACCATTGCTGCTATAAACATTGAGGTACAGATGGCCCTTCTTTTCACGACATCTGTATCTTTGGGGTAAATACCCAGGAGTGCAATGGCAGGGTTTTAGGGAAATTCTATTTTTAATTTCTTGAGGAATCTCCACACTATTCTCCAAAGAGGCTGCACCAACTTGCATTCTCACCAACAGTGGAAGAGGGTTCCCCTTTCTCCATAACCCCTCCAACACATGTTGTTTCCTGTCTTGCTGATTTTGGCCATTCTAAATGGTGTAAGGTGATATGTCAATGTAGTTTTAATTTGAATCTCCCTGATGGCTAGTGATGATAAGCATTTTCTTAATGTGTCTGATAGCCATTTGTATGTCTTCATTGGAGAAGTGTCTGTCCATATCGTCTGCCCATTTTTTGATATGATTGTCTGTTTTGTGTGTGTTGAGTTTGAGGAGCTCATTATAGATCCTGGATATCAACCTTTTGTTTGTACTGTCATTTGCAAATATCTTATCCCATTCCGCGGGTTGCCTCTTTTTTTTCTTTATAGTTTCCTTTGCTGTGCAGAAGCTTTTGATTTTGATGAAGTCCCAGTAGTACATCTTCGCTTTTGTTTCCTTTGCCTTTGGAGACATATCTTGAAAGAATTTTCTGTGGCTGATATTGAAGACATTACTGCCCATGTTCTCCTCTAGGATTCTGATGGATTCTTGTCTCACAATGAGGTCTTTTATTCATTTTGAGTTGATCTTTGTGTATGGTGTAAGAGAATGGTAGAGTTTTTTTCTTCTGCATATAGCTGCCCAGTTTTCCCAGCACCATTTATTGAAGAGACTGTCTTTTTTCCACTGTATATTTTTTCCTGTTTTGACGAAGATTATTTGACCATAGAGTTGAGGGTCCATATCTGGGCTCTCTACTCTGTTCCACTGGTCTATGTGTCTGTTTTTATGCCAGGACCATGCTGTCTTGGGGATCACAGCTTTGTAATAAAGCTTGAAATCAGGCAACATGATGCCCTCAGCTTTATTTTTGTTTTTCAGCATTTCCTTAGCGATTCAGGGTCTCTTCTGATTCCATACAAATTTTTGGATTATTTGCTCCAGCTCTTAGAAGAATACTGGTGGAATTTTGATCGGAATAGCATTAAAAGTATAGATTGCTCTAGGCAGTATAGACATTTTAACAATGTTTATTCTTCCTATCCAAGAGCATGGAATGGTTTTCCATCTTTTTGTGTCTTCAATTTCTTTCATGAGTCTTCTGTAGTTCCTTGAGTACAGATCCTTTACCTCATTAGTCAGGTTTATTCCCAGGTATCTTATGGTTCTTGGTGCTATAGTAAAGGGAATCAATTCTCTAATTTCCCTTTCTGTATTTTCATTGTTAGTGTATAAGAAGGCCACTGATTTCTGTACATTGACTTTGTATCCTGCCACGTTGCTGAATTGCTGTATGAGTTCTAGTAGTTTGGGGGTGGAGTCTTTTGGGTTTTCCATATAAAGAATCATGACATCTGCAAAGAGAGAGAATTTGACTTCTTCATTACCAGTTTGGATACCTTTTATTTCTCTTTGTTGCATGATTGCTGTTGCTAGGACTTCTAATACTATGTTGAACAAGAGTGGTGAAAGTGGGCATCCTTCTCGTGTTCCTGATTTCAGTGGGAAGGCTGCAAGCTTCTTCTCCTTGAGGATGATATTTGCTGTGGGTCTTTCATAGATAGATTTGATGAGGTTCAGGAATGTTCCCTCTATCCCTATACTTTGAAGCATTTTAATCAGGAACGGATGCTGGATTTTGTCAAATGCTTTTTCTGCATCATTTGAGAGGACCATGTGGTTCTTCTCTCTTCCCTTATTTATTTGTTCTATCACATTGATGTATTTTCGTATGTTGAACCATCTTTGTAGCCCCGGGATGAATCCCACCTGGTCATGGTGGATAATCTTTTAAATGTGCTGTTTGATCCTGTTAGCTAGGATCTTGTTGAGAATCTTATCATCCATATTCACCAGTGATATTGGTCTGAAATTCTACTTCTTGGTAGGGTCTTTGCCTGGTTTTGGGATCAGGGTAATGCTGGCTTCATAGAAAGAGTCTGGAAGTTTTCCTTCTGCTTCCAATTTTTTGAAACAGCTTAGGAGGATAGGTGTTATTTCTTCTTTGAAGGTTTGGTAGAATTCCCCAGGGAATCCGTCAGGTCCTGGGCTCTTGTTTTTAGGGAGGTTTTTGATCACCACTTCCATCTCGTTACTAGATATTGGTCTATTCAGGTTGTCAAATTCATCCTGGTTCAATTTGGGGAGTTTATAGTTTTCTAGGGATGCATCCATTTTATCTAGGTTGCTTAGCTTATTGGCATATAACTGTTGATAATAACTTATGATAATTGTTTCTACTTTTTTGGTGTTAGTTGTGATCTCTCCCTTTCCATTCATAATTTTATGTATTTGAGCTTTCTCCCTTTTCTTTTGAATTAGTGTCATGAAAGATTTATTGATCTTATTGATTATTTCAAAAAAAAACAGCTTCTAGTTTTATTGGTAAGTTCTACTGTGTCTCTGGTTTCTATCTCATCGATCTCAGCTCTAATCTTGATTATTTCCCTTCTTATGTGTGGAGTTGATTTGATTTGTTGTTGATTCTCCAGTTCTTTAAGGTGAAGAGACAGCTGCTGTGTTCTGGATTTTTCAATTTTTTGAGGGAGGCTTGGATGGCTATGCATTTCCCCTTTAGGACCACCTTTGCTTTATCCCATAGGTTTTGGATTGAAGTGTCTTCATTCTTATTGGTTTCCATGAATTGTTTTAGTTGTTTGATCTCCTTGTTGATCCAAGCATTCTTAAGCAAGGTGTTCTTTAACTTCCAGGATTTTTGAGTTCCTTCAGAACTTTTTCTTGTAATTGAGCTCCAGTTTCAAAGTATTGTGATCTGAGATTGTGCAGGGAATAATCTCAGTCTTTTTTTTTTATCAGTTGAATCCTGATTTTTGACCCAGTATGTGGTGTATTTTGGAGAAGGTTCCATGTGCACTTGAGAAGGATGAATATTCTGTTGTTTTAGGGTAGAATATTCTGTATATATCTATGAGGTCCATCTGGTCCAATGTGTCATTCAATTCTCTTGTTTCTTTATTGATTTTCTGCTTCAATGATCTGTATATTTTTGTGAGAGGTGTGTTAAGATCTCCTACGATTAGTGTATTCATATCAATATGACTTTATCTTGATTAACAGTTTTCTTATGTAATGGATGCTCCTATATTGGGGGCATAGATATTTAAAATTGTTAGATAATCTGGTGGATAGTCCCTTTAAGAATGATGTAGTGTCCTTCTGTATCTCTGACTACAGTCTTTAGTTTAAAATCTAATTTATCTGATATGAGCTTTGGTACCCCAGCCTTTTTTTGAGGCCCATTGGTATGAAAAATTCTTCTCCATCTCTTCATTTTCAGTCTGGGTGTATCTTTAGGTTCAAAATGTGTCTCTTGTAAACAACATATGGATGGGTCCTGTCGTTTTATTCAGTCTGCAAATCCGTGCCATTTTATGGACGCATTTAGGCCATTCACATTGAGGGTGATTATTGATAGATACATTTATATTGACATCGTGTTACCTTTGAAGTCTTTCTTTTTTATAGATTGTTTTTATATTTCTGTTCAGTGCTATTATTGGGCTTTTTACTCCTTTAAAGAAGCCCCCTTAATATTTTCTGCAGTATCGGCTGGTGGTTGCATAGTCTTTTAAGCCTTGTCAGTCTTGGAAACTCTTTATTTTTTCCATCCATTTTGAATGTCAGTCTTGCTTGATAAAGTATTCTTGGCTGAATGTTCTTCTCATTCAGTGCCCTGAATATATCTTCCCAGACCTTTCTGGCTTGCCAAGTCTCTTTGGACAGGTCTGACATTATTCTGATGGGCTTTCCTCCGTATGTAAGGATCTTCTTTGTCCTAGCTGCTTTCAAGAGGTTCTGTCTACAGTTATATTCTTCATTTTTGCAATTAGGTGTCTCGAGAACTTCCGAGAATCTGTAATCTTGGGGGTAAACCTTTCAGCCTCTAGTACATGAACACTGGTTCCATTCACGAGTTTCAGAAAATTTTCATAAAAAACTTGTTCCATTATATCTTTTAGCATTCTTTCTTTCTCCTCCCCATCAGGAATTCCAATAATTCTCACGTGAAACATTTCATGGCATCATTTATTCCCCTGATTCTGTTTTGATGGCTTCTAAGCTGTTTGTTCCAGGCTTCCTCCTGATCATTTCTCTCTATCTGTTTGACCTCCAGATAACTAATTCTATCTTCTGTCTCAGTTACTCTAGCATTGAGAGAATTTAGATTAGATTGGAACTCATTGAGAGCATTGTGAAGCTCATCCCTGGTAGCTTTCATCTCTTCTCTCATATTGAATACATGATCTCTGGTCATTTTCAGTTCAGCCCTAATCAATTCCGTTTGGTCACCCCTGGCTTTCTTCAACCTAGATATTTCTTGGATATTTGTTAACCTGAATTCTCTTTCGACATATTGTCTATGTTGAAAGCCATTTGCTCTGTTGCAGAAGGTCTATCCTCTATTTTTCTTCTGTTGGGCATTCCTCATCCTAGTCATTTTGGTGGGAGATGGCTGAACGGGTGTAGCTGGATATATTGACTGTGGTGCAGGTAAGGTGCACCTTGGAACGCTTCTGAGAAATCAGGGTTCCCCACCCAAATGAGAAGAAAAAGAAAACGAAAAGAAAAAAAGAGAGAGGGAGAGAGATAGGAAAGAAAATTTAGATACAAGAGAAGGTTCAGCCCAAATGGCCCCAAGGTAAGATTTATGAAGTATACAAACAAACACAGACAAACAAAAAGACTGATAAAAGTATATGACAAGAGAAAAAATATATATATATATATATATTTTTCATATATACATATGTAAATAACGGAAGAACCTTGTCAAAAAGAACTCCGAGTGTAAGAATTATATACTATCAGGACAAACACAAAAACACAGAAATATTGGTGGAAGAAAAAGATCGGAGAGTGGTTGTAAATTCTCAGTGTGGGTGAGGAAGTTTGTTTTGATTCTTCCTCAATGTATCTTTATATCTTTGTTAAAGGATTCAACTTTCCTAAGATAAAGGGGGATTAGGAATTGGTTTACCTATAGGGGTGGCATTGATTGTGGAAAGGGGATTACCTTGAAGTTTATCTCTATATGAATAGTATAAATTAAAAATTTAAAAAATGAACAAACTAGACTAAACTAAACCCAAATTTTAAAAAATGAAATTTAAAAAATAGAAATGCAAAAGGAAAACACAGGTGTATGTATCAAAAAGTTCAGGTTAGAAGGTTATTATAAAATTTGATGTACTGAACATCTCACTGTGATAGTAAATAGGTTAAAAATTATCTATATAAAAATAAAAAATTATCTATATAAAAAAATGAGCCTGAATAGTGGGAACGAATTAATAATAAAAATTGTCCTATGAAGTAGTGGTGGTTGTTCTCTCATAGTCTTTTTTTTTTTTTTTGGTTGGTTTTTAATTTACAACCTCCTACCCAGACACATCAAAAAGAAAAGAGAAAAAAATATATTGCATGAAGCACTGGTTGTGGTGCATAATTATTGAATCTTGGAACAGTGAAAAAAATTAAATTAAGTTAAGATGTTAAAAAATTAAATAAAATTTTAATTTTAATTTTTTTAAATTTTTTTTCCTTTGTGATTTTTCATGAAGGAAAAAGGAGAGATCTCAACCAACACCACAAAAATTACAAATAGACAGGGGTGTCTAGTTGGCTCAGTTGGTAAAGCATTTGTCTCTTGATCTCAGCTGAGGTCTTGATAGCAGCATTGTGAGTTCAAGCCCCACATTGTACTCCATAAAGGGCATGGAACCCACTTAAAAAAGAGAAAAAATACAAATAATCATAAGAGAATAGTATTGAAAATGTTATGTCAACAAAATGGGCATTTTGGAAGAAATGGATGAATTGCTAGAAATATACAAACTATTAAAACTGAAACTGGATGAAATAGAAAACTTGAACAGACCTATAACCAACAACAACAAGAACAAAAATTAAATCCGTAATAAAAAAAAAAAAAATCTCCCAAAAAACAAAAGTCCATGGCCAGATGGTTTCTCAGGAGAATTATATGAGACATTTAAAGAAGAAATAATATCTATTTTTCTCAAACTGTTCCAAAAATAAAAATGGAAGGAAGAATTCGATATTCATTCTAGAAAGCCAGTATCACATTGATTCCACTCTACTAAAAAGGAAAATTATGCATCAATATCCTGATGAACATGGATTCAAAAATTCTCAAAAAGACACTAGAAAATCAAATCCAAAAGCATATTAAAATAATTTAAGACCATGACCAAGTGGGGTTTATTTCTGGGCTACAGGAGTGGTTGATTGGTATTCACAAATCAATCAATGTTATACACTAATTAATAAAGAGAGAAAAAGACTCTTATGATACTCTCAGGAAATGTAGAAAAAGTATTTGACAAAATACAGTATCAATTTTTGTTAAAAACTTGAAGAAAATTGGTGACAAAGATAACATACTTCAACAGCTTAAAGACCATATACAAAAGATTCACAGATAATATCATCCCCAGTGAGGAAGAACTGAAAGCTTTTCCTCTATGGTCAGGAACAATACAGGGATATCAACTCTCACCATTGCTACTTAACATAGTACAGGAAGTCTAAGTATTAACAATCAGTCAGCAAAAATAAATAAATCATCCAAATCAGCAAGGAGAAACTATAACATTCACTATTCACAGACAGCATGATTCTCTATGTAGAAAACCCAAATGATTTCCTCCAAAAATAATTGCAAGAACTAATACATGAATTCAGCAAAGAGAAAGATACAAAATCAACATGCAAGAATCCGTTGCATTTTTATGCACCAATATTGAAACACAAGTTAAAGAAATCTAGGAATTGATTCCATTTGCAATTGCACCAAAAACCATAAGACACCTAAGAATTAACCTAAGCAAAAAGGTAAAAGATCTGTACTCTGAAAGCTATAAAACACTGATGGAAGAAATTGAAGAGGTCACAAAGTAATGGAAAAACATTACATGCTCATGGAATGGAAGAAGAAGCGTTGTCAAAATGTCTATACTACCCAAAACAATCTACACATTTCATACAACCCATATCCAAATACCATCAGTATTTTCCACAGAGCTAGAACAAGCAATCCTAAAATTTGGATTTAACCATAGAAGTCCCCAAATAGCCAAAGCAATCATGGAAAATAAAAGCAAAACTGGAGGCATCACAATTCTAGACTTCAAGCTACACTACAAAGATGTAGTCATCAAGACAGCTTGGCACTGGCACAAAAGCAACACAAAGATCAATGGAACAGAAAGAAGACTCTATAAATGAACTCTCTACCCTATGTTCAACCAATTTTTGACAAATCAGGAAGGAATATCCAATGAAAAAAGACAGTCTTTTCAACAAATGGTTTTGGGGAAACTGGGCAGTCACATTCAGAAGAATGAAACAGAACCACTTTCTTACACCATCCACAAAAATAAATTCAAAATGGATGAAAGACTTAAATGTGAGACAAGAAACCATAAAAATACTGGAGGAGAACACAGGCAGAGCAACTGCTTTTGCCTCAGAAACAGCAGTGTCTTAGAAAGAGGCAAGGGGAAAAGAAATAAAAACGAAATATTGGTACTTCAAGATAAACATCTTCTGCACAATAAAGAAAACAATCAACAATTCTAAAAAGAAATACTACAGAATGGAGGAAATATGTGCAAAGGACGTATATAATAAAGGATTAATATCCAAAATCTATAAAGACCTTATGAAACTGAATTCCCAGAAAGCAAATAACCCAGTTAAGAGATGGTCAGAAGTCTAATTGAATTTTTAAAAAATGGGCAGAAGACATGAATAAACATTTTTCCAAAGAATACAGAAAGATAACTATCAGATGTAAGAAGAGAGGCAAACATCACTCATCACTAGGAAAATACAAATCAAAATCACAATGAGATACCACCTCACACCTGTCATAATGGCTAAAATTAACAACACAAGAAATATGGAGAGAATATGGAGAAAGGGGATCCTTCTTGTACTGTGGGAGGAATGCAAAGTGGGGCGGTCACTCTGGAAAACAGTATGGGAGGTGCCACAAAAAGTTAAAAATAAAACAGCCCTTGTGGTGCCTGGCCTACTCAGTCAGTTAAGCAACTGCCTTTGTCTCAGATCATGATCTCAGGGTCCTGGGATTGAGGCTCACATCAGGCTCTCTCCTCAGCAGAGAGCTTGCTTCTCCCTCTCCCTCTGTCTACCTCTCTGCTTACTGGTGCTCTGTCAAACAAATAGAATCTTAAAAATAAAACAGCTACCCTATGATCCAGCAATTGCACTACTAGATATTTACCCAAGGGATACAAAAATATAAATTCAAAGCTGCACATATACCCCAATGTTTATAGAAGCATTATCAACAACAGACAAAATTTAGAAACAGTCCAAATTTTCATAACTGATGAATGAAGATCTGATATCTATCTATCATCTATCATATATCTAGTATCTATCTATCTATCTATCTATCTATCTAATCTATCATCTATGTATCTATCATCTATTATCTTTCAAAGAGAAACAAATCTTGGGTGCCTGGGTGGCTCAGTGGGTTAAAGCCCCTGCCTTAGGCTCAGGTCATGATCCCAGGGTCTTGGGATCGAGGCCCGCCATCAGGCTTTTGGCTCAGCAGGGAGCCTGCTTCCTCCTCTCTCTCTGCCTGCTTCTCTGCCTACTTGTGATCTCTGTCTGTCAAATAAATAAATAAAATCTTAAAAAAAGAGAGAATCAAATCTTGCTATTTGCAAGGATGAGGATGGAACCGGAGGGTATTAGGCTAAGTGAAATAACTTAGAGAAAGGCAAATGCCTATGATTTCAGTTATATGTGGAATTTAAAAACAGAACAGATGAACATATAGGAGGGAAAAGTGAATGAAAAAAGACTTAGGGAAACAAAACTTAAAGGAAACTTAACGACAGAAAACATTTTGAGGGTTGTTTTAGGGAGGTGGGTGGGAAATGGGCTAGATGGGTGATGGTTATTAGGAGTGCACTTGTTATGATGAGCCCTAGGTGTTGCATGTAAATGATGAATCACGACTTCTCCTGAAACCAATTTTTCACAGTATATTAACTAACTAAAAATGAAAAGAAAAAAATAAAATACTTAGTTTAGCATAATCAATGAGGTGAACAATTTGCACAACAAAAAGTATAAAGCATTTCTGGAACAAATTAAGGAAGATTTAGTGAAATAAAACATTCTTTTCATGGGTTGACAGACTTAAGTGATACCAACCAAAGCAGTCTGCAAATTTAATGAAATCTCTATCGAAATGTTAATTATCTTTTTTTTTTTTAATAAATAGGAGACCCACTCTAAAATTCATATAACATCACAAGTGACCCCACATAGGCAAAATAATCCCAGAGAAGAACAAAGCAGGAGGAGCCATACTTCTGATTTCAAACTTACTACAAAGCTACTAAAATAAAAAGAGTTTGGTACTGGCAGGCACGTAACCAACAGAATGGAGTAGAAAGCCCAGAAATAAAAACTTTTTCACAGCAAAGGAAACAGTCAACAAAACCAAAAAATTTGACAGAACTGACAGAATGGGAGAAGATATTTGCAAATGTCATATCAGATAAAGGGCTAGTATCTGAAATCTATAAAGAACTTATCAAACTCAACACCCAAAAAACAAATAATCCAATCAAGAAATAAGCATAAGACATGAACAGACATTTCTTCAAAGAAGACATCCAAATGGCCAACAGACACATGAAAAAGTGCTTAACATCACTTAGCATCAGGGAAATACAAATCAAAACCACAGTGAGATACCACCTCACACCAATCAGAATGGCTAAAATTAAGAAGTCAGAAAATGACAGATGTTGGTGATGATGTGGAGAAACGGGAACCCTGATGCACTGTTGGTGGGAATGCAAGCTGGTGCAGAAAAGAGTATGGAGAGTATGGAAAAGAGTATGGAGGTTCCTCAAAAAGCTGAAAATTGAGCTACCCTATCACCCAGCAATCGCACTACTGGGTATTTACTCTAAAGATACAAATGTAGTGATCCAAAGGGGCACTTGCACCCAAATGTTTACAGCAGCAATGTGTGATATATCACACACACACACACACACACACACACACACACACACACACACTCAGTGGAATATCATGCAGTCATCAAGAGAAAATAAATCTCATTTGCAACAACATAGATGGAACTAGAGAGTATTATGCTAAGGGAAATATCTCAATCAGTGACAGACAATTATATGATCTCTGATAAGAATTTTAGAGGGCAGGGGGGCTTCATGGGAGGTATGGAGGGAAAAAAGGCAACAGGAGGGAGACAAACCAAAGGAGACCTTAATCTCATGAAACAAACTGAGGGCTGTTGGGGCGGGGTAGGGGTAGAGTGGCTGGGTTATAGACATTGGGGAGAGCATGTGAGTGCTGTGGAATGCGTAAGGCTGATGATTCACAGACCTGTACCCCTGAGTCAAATAATGCATTATATGTTAATAACATTTTTTTTAAACTCATATATATGATAAAATAATTTTTCAAAGAAGCAAGGGTCCTTGAGTGGAGAAAAGAGAGTGTTTTCAACAAATATTGTTGGGGAAAATGGCCTGTCCATCTACAAGGAAAATAATGAGTTTAGACCCTTATGTAATATCATTTGTCAGAAAATAACAGAAACTGGAACAAATGTCCAAATATAAGCTTAAAACTATAAAACTTTTAGAAAAAATATAGGAAAAAACTTAGGAAAAACATTGTATTTCATAATGTTTCTTAGAAATAACACCGTAGGGAAGCCTGGGTGGCTCAGTTGGTTAAGTGGCTGCCTTTGGCTCAGGTCATGATCCTGGTATCCCGGGATTGAGTCCCACATCGGGCTCCATACTCAGCAGGGATCCTTCTTTGCCCTCTGCCTCTGCCTGTGACTCTGTCTGCCTGTGCTTGCTCTCTCTTTCTCTCTCTCTCTGACAAATAAATAAAAATAAATTTAAAAAAAGAAATAACACCATAGACATAGACAAAAATAACTGGACAAATTGGATTAAAAATATGTGCATTAGTAGTGAGTATCAAGGGAGTAAATAAAAATCCATAGAATAGGATGCTCTCAAGTCACATACCTGATAACAGGATAATATCCAGAATTTACAGTGAACTGCTTAAATACACCACCACAAAAACAAACAACATAAATGTAATTTTTAAATAATTATTTATTGGACAGATAGAGACAGTGACAGAGAGAGTGAGAGAGAGAGAACAAGCAGGGAGGAGATGAAGTGGGCTTGATCCCAGGACCCTGGGATTAAGAAACCACAGAAAGACAATTAACTGACTGAGGCATCCAGGCACCCCAATAACATGACTTTTAAAAAGAGGCTAGGACTTGCATGGATATTTCTCCAAAGATAAGCAGACAAGAGCACATTGAATGGTCGTCTACATCACTAGTCATTGGTAAAGAAACTAACATCAAATTAGACAAAACCCCAAACTCATTAGAGTAGCTCCTATCAATGGCACAGAAAATAACAAGTGTAGACGAAGATGTGGAGAAATTGGAACCCTGTTCACTGTTGGTGGAAATGAAAAATGCTACAGCTGTTGTGTAATAAAGTATAGGATTTCCCACAAAATTAAACATGGTGCTACAGTCTATAAAGTATTGAAAGCAGTGTCATGAAGATATATTTACATACTTATATTTATAGCAGCACTATAGCTAAAACATGGATACAATGCAAGTGTCCATTGATAAATGGGTAAGCAAAATGTTGCATATAGATACAATGGAACATTAACTTTAAAATGAAGGAATTTCTGTAATATGCTGAAGCATGGATGAACTTTTAAAAAACATAATGCTAAGTGAAATGAATCAGTCACAAATATATAAGTCCTGTATGATTTCACTTATACAAAACAATTAGAGTATCCAAAATCATAAAAATATTAGGTATAATGATTGCCATGGTATGGGGGAAAGGAGAAATGAAGAGTAATTTTTTTAATGGGTATCAAATTACAAATTTATGAGTCAAAAAAAGTTCTGGAGATTGTGTTAATGGAAATTAATGTATTCCAATGACATCAAACAGTATGCTTAAAAATTGTTGAGAATATCTATATCTATATATCTATATCTATATTTACACACACACACAGACATACGTATTCCAACATAAAAATGGAAAATAGAAAAATTAAATGCATGTTACGGTAGCATAAGTTGAAAGTTAATGATAGAAAAAAGTATAATCAATAAACTCATGAAGAATATTGGAGAAAAAGATGTGAGGGAAAGCAAACTCAATTTTATTCTCCACAACAGTAATTGATCTCACAGAGTCAAATTCTACATCTGTGAAAGATGAAAAAATAAAAGAAAAATATTTCATCAACTTTTAAAGGATTATATATGATATAAACATAAACATAAAATACTATATATGTCATAAATACATGCATACAGATTACATATATAAATATACATTTCATAAAACAAAAAGGCTACAAAAATTAATATATTTCACAGAAAATAATTAACAATAGTGTGAATTGAGATTATTTTAAATATTTGTTAAGATTTTTGAAGCGTATTGGGGCACCTGGGTGACTCAGTTGGTTAGGTGTCTGTCTTCAGCTCAGGTCATGATCTAAGGGTCCTGGGATCAAGCGCTGCATTGGGCTCTCTGCTCAGTGGGGAGTCTGCTTCTTCCTCACACTCCCCCTCTATGCTCTATCTCTAAAATTAATGGATAAAATCTTTTAAATAGATTTTGATGCATATTACATTTAATGATAAAAGGAGATTATTTAAAAGTAATGAAGAGAAAGCCAAAATAGTGCAACTAAAATATTGATTAGCTTTTTTTTTTTCCTTTTAGCTGTTTTAACCTTAATACCTTTCTTAA
Organism: Mustela nivalis; assembly: GCF_964662115.1. NCBI lineage: Eukaryota > Metazoa > Chordata > Mammalia > Carnivora > Mustelidae > Mustela > Mustela nivalis. Next base: position 29,496,963 of record NC_139022.1, read on the forward strand.
AATCTCAAGGGGATTTATCAAAAGACACACCTTATCTTCTCCTCTAAGAAACATTTTAAAACCAGGAATGATGCCATTTTTCTGCTTCTCTTATATAAACTTTATGTGGCCACACTTCATTTACCCATCTGGATGAACCTTCCAGTATCATCTGATGGTGGGTTCAACCAGACAAGTAGATAAAAGTGGAGGAGCAAAAAGGTAATTATTTTTCTTGACCTGATTTGCTTCTGACAATGCTATTAGTTCTTGACACTATTTCTGCAACTATTTTGCCTACCGTCAATTTTTATTGAGAAAAGAAAATGCACTATTCCCTTTGAAACTCTTTATATAATTCATATTTGCTTTTACACATTTATAAATTGATTCTCAGTTTCCAATTACTGATGGAATAAAATAATGAATATTATTTCTATATTATTGGATAACGTATTTGTATTTGTGAGGCTGAGATTTTGCAGAGGAAAAGATATTATATTTAACTTGAGGAGGGTTATTTTGAGTAGCTAAAACTATGAAATAAATTTCTTAATCATATTTATGTTTCTTTGTTTAAACTTAAAATGTGTGACATAAAATTTAAATTGTAAACTGTGGAGAGAGGACTATGTCCCCAACCAATATAAGGCAGAATTAGAGAATGTCAGTCCTACTCCTACTTAGGTAGAGTTCTCCCTAAGATTACATTGTGATATTGGGCACTTATCACAAGAACTCGAATTTCTTTAATGTGTAAAAGGAGAAAATACATATGTCATTGACTCTTGGAGAAGATTAAATACAGTGCAGCATTAAAAATTTGCCCTGATGCTTCAAAAACATATTCAATATTATTCTACCATCACTATTAATGATGCACAAAGCTGTTTATATTAATTTCAAGCAATTGGATAAAGAAACATAAGCATAAATATGGAGGTTAGTTGCCCTGTATGATACTGACAGCATCGCTTTGTCTCTTAGGTGTCTTAGTGGGACTGTTCAATGTGGCTTGATCACAGTCATTCCTATTTATCAAAATGCATCAGTGATTATCTGAGCACCCCCATGCACCCTCAACTTTCTCTGTTCACTCAGCAAGCAGATTCAATTTTTATTTTTTATAAACATATATTTTTATCCCCAGGGGTACAGGTCTGTGAATCACCAGGTTTACACACTTCACAGCACTCACCAAAGCACATACCCTCCCCAATGTCCATAATCCTACCCTCTTCTCCCAAACCCCCTACCCCCAGCAACCCTCAGTTTGTTTTGTGAGATTAAGAGTCACTTATGGTTTGTCTCCCTCCCAATCCCATCTTGTTTCATTTATTCTTCTCCTACCCACTTAAGCCTCCATGTTGCATCACCACTTCCTCATATCAGGGAGATCATATGATAGTTGTCTTTCTCTGCTTGACTTATTTCGCTAAGCATGATTCGCTCTAGTTCCATCCATGTTGTCGCAAATGGCAAGATTTCATTTCTTTTGATGGCTGCATAGTATTCCATTGTGTATATATACCACATCTTCTTGATCCATTCATCTGTTGATGGACATCTAGGTTCTTTCCATAGTTTGGCTATTGTGGACATTGCTGCTATAAACATTCGGGTGCATGTGCCCCTTTGGATCACTACATTTGTATCTTTAGGGTAAATACCCAATAGTGCAATTGCTGGGTCATAGGGCAGTTCTATTTGCAACATTTTGAGGAACCTCCATGCTGTTTTCCAGAGTGGCTGCACCAGCTTGCATTCCCACCAACAATGTAGGAGGGTTCCCCTTTCTCCACATCCTCGCCAGCATCTGTCATTTCCTGACTTGTTGATTTTAGCCATTCTGACTGGTGTGAGGTGATATCTCATTGTGGTTTTGATTTGTATTTCCCTGATGCCGAGTTATATCGAGCACTTGTTCATGTGTCTGTTGGCCATCTGGATGTCTTCTTTACAGAAATGTCTGTTCATGTCCTCTGCCCATTTCTTGATTGGATTATTTGTTCTTTGGGTGTTGAGTTTGCTAAGTTCTTTATAGATTCTGGACACTAGTCCTTTATCTGATATGTCGTTTGCAAATATCTTCTCCCATTCTCTCAGTTGTCTTTTGATTTTGTTAACTGTTTCCTTTGCTGTGCAAAAGCTTTTGATCTTGATGAAATCCCAATAGTACATTTTTGCCCTTGCTTCCCTTGCCTTTGGCATTGTTCCTAGGAAGATGTTGCTGCGGCAGAGGTCGAAGAGGTTGCTGCCTGTGTTCTCCTCAAGGATTTTGATGGATTCCTTTCGCACATTGAGGTCCTTCATCCATTTTGAGTCTATTTTTGTGTGTGGTGTAAGGAAATGGTCCAATTTCATTTTTCTACATGTGGCTGTCCAGTTTTCCCAGCACCATTTATTGAAGAGGCTGTCTTTTTTCCATTGGACATTCTTTCCTGCTTTGTCGAAGATGAGTTGACCATAGATTTGAGGGTCTATTTCTGGGCTCTCTATTCTGTTCCATTGATCTATGTGTCTGTTTTTGTGCCAGTACCATGCTGTCTTGATGATGACAGCTTTGTAATAGATCTTGAAGTCCGGAATTGTGATGCCACCAACGTTGTCTTTCTTTTTCAATATCCCTTTGGCTATTCGGGGTCTTTTCTGGTTCCATATAAATTTTAGCATTATTTGTTCCATTTCTTTGAAAAAGATGGATGGTACTTTGATAGGAATTGCATTAAATGTGTAAATTGCTTTAGGTAGCATAGACATTTTCACAATATTTTTTCTTCCAATCCAGGAGCATGGAACATTTTTCCATTTCTTTGTGTCTTCCACAATTTCTTTCATGAGTACTTTATAGTTTTCTGAGTATAGATTCTGTGTCTCTTTGGTTAGGTTTATTCCTAGGTATCTTATGGTTTTGGATGCAATTGTAAATGAGATTGACTCCTTAGTATCTCTTTCTTCTGTCTTGCTGTTGGTGTAGAGAAATGCAACTGATTTCTGTGCATTGATTTTATATCCTGACACTTTACTGAATTTCTGTATAAGTTCTAGCAGTTTTGGAGTGGAGTATTTTGGGTTTTCCACATATAGTATCATATCATCTGCGAAGAGTGATAATTTGACTTCTTCTTTGCCGATTTGGATGCCTTTAATTTCCTTTTGTTGTCTGATTGCTGAGGCTAGGACCTCTAGTACTATGTTGAATAGCAGTGGTGATAATGGACATCCCTGCCGTGTTCCTGACCTTAGTGGAAAAGCTTTCAGTTTTTCTCCATTGAGAATGATATTTGCGGTGGGTTTTTCATAGATGGCTTTGATGATATTGAGGTATGTGCCCTCTATCTCTACACTTTGAAGAGTTTTGATCAGGAAGGGATGCTGTACTTTGTCAAATGCTTTTTCAGCATCTATTGAGAGTATCATATGGTTCTTGTTCTTTCTTTTATTGATGTGTTGTATCACATTGACTGATTTGCAGATGTTGAACCAACCTTGCAGCCCTGGAATAAATCCCACTTGGTCGTGGTGAATAATCTTTTTAATGTACTGTTGAATCCTATTGGCTAGTATTTTGTTGAGTATTTTCGCATCTGTGTTCATCAAGGATATCGGTCTATAGCTCTCTTTTTTGGTGGGATCCTTGTCTGGTTTTGGGATCAAGGTGATGCTGGCCTCATAAAATGAGTTTGGAAGTTTTCCTTCCATTTCTATTTTTTGGAACAGTTTCAGGAGAATAGGAATTAGTTCTTCTTTAAATATTTGGTAGAATTCCCCCGGGAAGCCGTCTGGCCCTGGGCTTTTGTTTGTTTGGAGATTTTTAATGACTGTTTCAATCTCCTTACTGGTTATGGGTCTGTTCAGGCTTTCTATTTCTTCCTGGTTCAGTTGTGGTAGTTTATATGTTTCTAGTAATGCATCCATTTCTTCCAGATTGTCAAATTTATTGGCGTAGAGTTGCTCATAGTATGTTCTTATAATAGTTTGTATTTCTTTGGTGTTAGTTGTGATCTCTCCTCTTTCATTCATGATTTTATTTATTTGGGTCCTTTCTCTTTTCTTTTTGATAAGTCGGGCCAGGGGTTTATCAATTTTATTAATTCTTTCAAAGAACCAGCTCCTAGTTTTGTTGATTTGTTCTATTGTTTTTTTGGTTTCTATTTCATTGATTTCTGCTCTGATCTTTATGATTTCTCTTCTCCTGCTGGGCTTAGGGTTTCTTTCTTGTTCTTTCTCCAGCTCCTTTAGGTGTAGGGTTAGGTTGTGTAGCTGAGACCTTTCTTGTTTCTTGAGAAAGGCTTGTACCGCTATATATTTTCCTCTCAGGACTGCCTTTGTTGTGTCCCACAGATTTTGAACCGTTGTATTTTCATTATCATTTGTTTCCATGATTTTTTTCAATTCTTCTTTAATTTCCCGGTTGACCCATTCATTCTTTAGAAGGATACTGTTTAGTCTCCATGTATTTGGGTTCTTTCCAACCTTCCTTTTGTGGTTGAGTTCTAGCTTTAGAGCATTGTGGTCTGAAAATATGCAGGGAATGATCCCAATCTTTTGATACCGGTTGAGTCCTGATTTAGGACCGAGGATGTGATCTATTCTGGAGAATGTTCCATGTGCACTAGAGAAGAATGTGTATTCTGTTGCTTTGGGGTGAAATATTCTGAATATATCTGTGATGTCCATCTGGTCGAGTGTGTCGTTTAAGGCCTTTATTTCCTTGCTGATCTTTTGCTTGGATGACCTGTCCATTTCAGTGAGGGGAGTGTTAAAGTCCCCTACTATTATTGTATTATTGTTGATGTGTTTCTTTGATTTTGTTATTAATTGGTTTATATAGTTGGCTGCTCCCACGTTGGGGGCATAGATATTTAAAATTGTTAAATCTTCTTGTTGGACAGACCCTTTGAGTATGATATAGTGTCCTTCCTCATCTCTTATTATAGTCTTTGGCTTAAAATCTAATTGATCCGATATAAGGATTGCCACTCCTGCTTTCTTCTGATGTCCATTAGCATGGTAAATTCTTTTCCACCCCCTCACTTTAAATCTGGAGGTGTCTTCGGGCTTAAAATGAGTTTCTTGGAGGCAACATATAGATGGGTTTTGTTTTTTTATCCATTCTGATACCCTGTGTCTTTTGACAGGGGCATTTAGCCCATTAACATTCAGGGTAACTATTGAGAGATATGAATTTAGTGCCATTGTATTGCCTGTAAGGTGACTGTTACTGTATATGGTCTCTTTTCCTTTCTGATCTACCACTTGTAGGCTCTCTCTTTGCTTAGAGGACCCCTTTCAATATTTCCTGTAGAGCTGGTTTGGTATTTGCAAATTCTTTCAGTTGTTGTTTGTCCTGGAAGCTTTTAATCTCTCCTTCTATTTTCAATGATAGCCTAGCTGGATATAGTATTCTGGGCTGCATGTTTTTCTCGTTTAGTGCTCTAAAAATATCATGCCAGCTCTTTCTGACCTGTCAGGTCTCTGGGGATAAGTCAGCTGCCAATCTAATATTTTTACCATTGTATGTTACAGACTTCTTTTCCCGGGCTGCTTTCAGGATTTTCTCTTTGTCACTGAGACTTGTAAATTTTACTATTAGGTGACGGGGTGTGGGCCTATTCTTATTGATTTTGAGGGGCGTTCTCTGAACCTCCTGAATTTTGATGCTCATTCCCTTTGCCATATTGGGGAAATTCTCCCCAATAATTCTCTCCAGTATACCTTCTGCTCCCCTCTCTCTTTCTTCTTCTTCTGGAATCCCAATTATTCTAATGTTGTTTCGTCTTATGGTGTCACTTATCTCTCGAATTCTCCCCTCGTGGTCCAGTAGCTGTTTTTCCCTCTTTTGCTCAGCTTCTTTATTCTCTGTCATTTGGTCTTCTATATCACTAATTCTTTCTTCTGCCTCATTTATCCTAGCAGTTAGAGCCTCCATTTTTGATTGCACCTCATTAATAGCTTTTTTGATTTCAACTTGGTTAGATTTTAGTTCTTTTATTTCTCCAGAAAGGGCTTTTATATCTCTCAAGAGGATTTCTCTAATATCTTCCATGCCTTTTTCGAGCCCGCCTAGAACCTTGAGAATTGTCATTCTGAACTCTAGATCTGACATATTACCGATGTCTGTATTGATTAGGTCCCTAGCCTTCGGTACTGCCTCTTGTTCTTTTTTTTGTGTTGAATTTTTACGTCTTGTCATTTTGGCCAGATAAGAGTAAATGAAGGGGCAAGTAAAATACTAAAAGGGTGGCAACAACCCCAGGAAAATATGCTTTAACCAAATTAGAAGAGATCCAAAATCGTGAGTGGGGAGAAAGGGTTTAAAAAAAGGTTCAAAAAGGAAGAAAGAAAAAAAAAAGAACAAAGAAAAGAAAAAAAATTTTTAAAAAGGAAAACACCTGAGAAAAATGTAAAAAAGAAAAAATATATATATTAGATAAACTAGTAAAAAATCGTTAAAAAAGAAAAAGGTAACAGTTAAAAAAAAAAAAAAATTACCCGAAGGCGAGAAGAAAAAAAAAAAGAAAAAGAAAAAATTAAATTAACTGCAAGACTAAAAAAAATCACAGGAAAAAAGCCATGAGTTCCGTGCTTGGCTTTCTCCTCCTCTGGAATTCTGCTGCTCTCCTTGGTATTGAAACCGCACTCCTTGGTAGGTGAACTTGGTCTCGGCTGGATTTCTTGTTGATCTTCTGGGGGAGGGGCCTGTTGTAGTGATTCTCAAGTGTCTTTGCCCCAGGCGGAATTACACCGCCCTTACCCGGGGTGAGTAATCTGCTCGGGTTTGCTTTCAGGAGCTTTTGTTCCCTGAGCGCTTTCCGTAGGGTTCCGGAGGACGGGAACACAAATGGCGGCCTCCTGGTCTCCGGCCCGGAGGAGCCGAGAGCTCAGGGCCGCACTCCTCAGGGCGCCCTCAGAGAACAGCGCCCAGTCACTCCCGTCTGCCTGACCTCCGGCCGCGCTCCGAGCTCACCGAGCCTGCGACCGGTTCAAGGTAACCCGGAGCTGTGAGCTTACTGTTGGCTCTGTATCTGCAGCCGGCTTTCCCGTTCCAATACCCGCAAGCTCTGCGACACTCAGACACCCCCGATCCTTCTGTGACCCTGCGGGACCTGAGGCCACGCTGACCCCGCGTGGGCTTCGCCCCGGTTTAGCCTCTGGAGCGATGTCCCTCAGCGGAACAGACTTTTAAAAGTCCTGATTTTGTGCGCGGTTGCTCCGCTGCTTGCCGGGAGCCGGCCCCTCCCCCCGGGGTCTATCTTCCTGTCGCTTTGGATTCACTTCTCCGCCGGTTCTACCTTTCAGAAAGTGGTTGTTTTTCTGTTTCCAGAATTGCTGTTCTTCTTCTCTTCGATCTGCCGATGGATTTTCAGGTGTTTGCAATCTTTAGATAAGCTACCTAGCTGATCTCCGGCTAGCTGAAGCAGTCTCAGCTTGCTACCTCTCTGCCATCTTGACTCCTCCCTCCGCAGTTTCAAATTCCTCAATATCTTAGTCACTGTGCAGAACCCTGAAAGGGTTCTTCAAATGTAACACTTAATATGTCAGAGATTTTAAAAAGTTACAAAGGTTAATCTCCAAAATGGAAATGTGGAAGAAGCTATTAGAAATTGTTTACATAATGGCCATAGATATTTCATATTTGATTTTTTTCTTCTTTTTTTATTATATTATGTTAGTTACCATACAGGACATCATTAGTTTTTGAAGTAGTGTTCCAAGATTCATTGTTTACATGTAACACCCAGTGCTCCATGCAATATGTGCCCTCCTCAATACCTACCACTAGACCAACCCATCCCCCAATTCCTCCCTTCCAAAACTCTCAGTTTGTTTTTCAGAGTCCACAGAATCTCATGGTTTGTCTCTACCTCCTATTTACCTCCCTTCATTTTTCCCTTCCTTCCCCCCATGTCTTCCATGCTATTCCTTATGTTCCACAAGTAAGTAAAACCATATGATAATTGACTTTCTCTTCTTGAGTAATTTCACTCAACATAATCTCCTCCATTCCCATCCATTTTATATTTATCAATCTTTATTTATTTTGTATCTATTTTTAAATTGTAGTTTAAATCACATTGTATAACATTTGTCCCAGAGCAGGTAACTCTTACCTCCTTAATTTAATTTCACTTTGATTTTTCTCAGAATCTAACAGAGACTCAGACTATCAGCAGCAAGATAGAGGATTTAACAATGAATTTCAGTCAGTGACATCCCAGAGGTGTGCAGTTTTTCTCTACATATATTCGTTTCCATGACAAATTAATTACTATCTCCATGAAGCAGGTGATATTTGGGTAAATAACTAAAGCTTTGCCTTCTAAATAGCCGTGACCATCTAAATCCAAGTTTTCCCTTCACACTCAAATTTATTGAGATTAATTTCAATTTGGAGAAGTGTGTATTAGACAGAAACAAGAAGACATTCTCCACAGAGATCTGAATCAGGGTTAAAATAATAAATATTTATATTTGTGTTTATATTTTATTTATATATCCATTTTATATTTAATTATATATATTCATGTAAAATTAGTATATACATATATTATATATACAAGTGTTTGGAACAATAGAAATTATAAAATTCAAATGCTTAAATGTATGGACAGATGCTGAAAGTGGAAAACTGAGGTGTTCCACATAATAAGACAATAGTAATAAAAGCCATTTCTTAAATAGATTCTGCAAATAGAATATTGTAGGTGTTAACTCTTTAAATAAACAGTATGTGTGCTTATTCTTCTGTAACTGGTAATGTACTAGGGACTTTGATTATTTTATCTTACTTAATCCTAACCACACCTGATGTAAAAATTATTATTTTATACTGTCTTTATGTAGAGTGGACAATGGAATAGTGGATAGAGGAAAATATAGATTTATAACTGTGGTTAGATGAGATTCTGAGATTCCTGCCTCATGCCACTCAGATCTCTAAATGGTCAGTCATGTGTGAGGATCCTAGCCTACTCCTAGGAATGTATGGCTCACTCCACCCAGTATAGCTTCACTGAGTTGCCCTTTTCTATGAGGGGGGCAGAATGAAAAATTCGGTATAGGATTTCCCCATATTTGCGTTTGTTACTTTTTAAATTCCTTTTAACATAATATACACATTCTAGAATTTTGTAAGATTCCATTTAGGTTCTAAAAGTAGAAGAATAAATTAGATTTATATAACAAAATTTCTAAAAATGAAGTTTTATTTACCTTTTCTTTCAATAATTCACTTTTTGTGTTTAAGTTATTATCTCGGCAAATGCTCAATATATGTTGATAGATGTCAATATCAATCATTAGGCTACCATATCACCTGAACTGTAACATATTTAGTATAAGTTGCCAAATATTTTTACCCACAGTTCCTAATGCCCCATTTTCTTTTTTTTTTTTTGCCTATTCTTTTTTAAATTAAATTGATTTATTTATTTTCAGAAAAACAGTATTCATTATTTTTTCATCACACCCAGTGCTCCATGCAGTCCATGCCCTCTATAATACCCACCACCTGGTACCCTGTCCTCCCACCCCCCTACCACTTCAAACCCCTCAGACTGTTTTACAGAGTTCATAGTCTCTCATGATTCACCTCCCCTTCCAATTTACCCCAAATCCCTTCTCCTCTCTAACACCCCTTGTCCTCCATGATATTTGTTGTGCTCCACAAATAAGTGAAACCATATGATAATTGACTCTATCTGCTTGACTTATTTAACTCAGCATAACCTAATGCCTCATTTTCTACTAAATGCTAAATTTTATGTAATCATCTCATTTCTGTACACCATAAAACTTTCTCTGATTAACACAATGAGGTTGACATAAACAAACATATATTCACATACACTGCCAGTAAATATGTATTTATTCATTTCAGGTGGAAGACTCCCATGGATGACCATTAATACCAAAACTCTTCTCAGTGATATAAGTGAAACTTATGAAAAACATGAACTGGGTGGCCAATTACACTGGACAGTCTGATTTCATTCTGGTGGGAATCTTCAGTCAATCAAATCACCCAGCTCTCCTGTGTGTGGTCATTTTTGTAGTGCTCTTGATGGCTTTAACTGGAAATGGTGTTCTAATTCTTCTGATACATTTTGATGCCCACCTCCACAGCCCCATGTACTTTTTCATCAGCCAGTTGTCTCTTATGGATGTAATGTATATTTCTGTCACTGTGCCTAAGATGCTCATCGACCAGGTCATGGGTATAAATAATATCTCAGCCTCTGCATGTGGAATGCAAATGTTCCTCTAGATAACACTAGCAGGTTCAGAATTTTTCTTTCTAGCTGCCATGGCTTATGACCGCTATGTGGACATTTGTCACCCACTTCATTACCCTGTCCTCATGAGCCATAAAATATGCATTCTCCTTACATCTGGCCACTGGTTTCTGGGATCTGTGGATGGATTCATGCTCACACCCATTGCTATGACTTTCCCATTCTGCAGATCTCAGGAGATCCATCATTTCTTCTGTGAAGTCCCTGCTGTAATGAAGCTCTCCTGCTCAGACACTTCTCTCTATGAGACAGTCATGTATCTGTGCTGTGTCCTCATGCTCCTCATTCCTGTGACAGTCATTTCAAGCTCCTATTTTTTCATCCTCCTTACCATTCACAGGATGAACTCAGCATAAGGCTGGAAGAAGGCCTTTGCCACTTGTTCTTCCCATATGACTGTGGTCATCCTCTTCTATGGGGCTGCTGTCTACCCCTATATACTTCCCAACTCCTATCACACTCCTGAAAAGGACATGGTTGTATCTGTTTTTTATACCATCCTCACTGCTGTGTTAAACCCTGTAATCTATAGTCTCAGGAATAAGGATGTCATAGGAGCTCTGAAGAAAATATTTAATGTGGGACCTGACTTTGAAGAAAACATAAAATAGGAAATTTTTATATTAATGATTTTTTTAATTCTTTTTCTCCAAATATTATAACTTCAGAATCTTTTTTTAAAGTATTTTTTTAAGATTTTATTTATTTATTTTACAGAGAGAGATCACAAGTAGACAGAGAGGCAGGCTGAGAGAGAGAGAGAGAGGGAAGCAAGCTCCCCGCTGAGCAGAGAGCCCGATGTGGGACTCGATCCCAGGACCATGAGATCATGATCTGAGCCAAAGGCAGTAGCTTAACCCACAGAGCCACCCAGGCACCCTATAACTTCAGAATCTTATGCCAATGTTATTCCATAGATTGTCATCTCATAATGCTTCGTATTATTTGCATAACTCATTTGGGAATGGCTTTAGTGTATTACAAAGCTCATTGATTACATTCTATTTTTAAATTCAAAATGAATTTAACTATATTATACTAGCATGAGTTTACTGGCATTGATAATTACAAACTTATTTTTGTAGGAGGATATTAATACATTTAGAAAATACATTATGAAAATATAGGACAATAAACATTATGAGATGTATTAAATTGTCTTTATTTATGTATTAAGCATTTGCATATTTAGCATTTAATAATATCCTTTAAATTTTACTTTATTTTCTCAGCTCTCCAAGATCCATTTTTTAAAATTAATTTATTTATTTTCAGCATAACAGTATTCATTATTTTTTTCACCACATCCAGTGCTCCATGCAATCTGTGCCCTCTAAAATACCCACCACCTGGTACCCCGACCTCCCACACCCCCGCCACTTCAAACCCCTCAGATTGTTTTTCAGACTCCATAGTCTCTCATGATTCACCTCCCCTTACAGTTTACCCCAATTCCCTTCTGCTCTCTAACTCCCCATGTCCTCTATGCTATTTGTTATGCTCCACAAATAACTGAAACCACATGATAATTGACTCTCTCTGCTTGACTTATTTCACTCACCATCATCTCTTCCAGTCTTGTCAATGTTGCTACAAAAGTTGGGTATTCATCCTTTCTGATGGAGGCATAATACTCCATAGTGTATAGGGACCATATCTTCCTTTTCCATTCGTCCACTGAAGGGCACCATGGTTTTTTCCACAGTTTGGCGACCATGGCCATTGCTACTGTAAACATTGGGGTACATATGGCCTTTCTTTTCACGACATCTGTATCTTTGGGGTAAATACCCAGGAGTGCAATTGCAGGGTCATAGGGAAGTTCTATTTTTAATTTCTTGAGGAATCTTCACACTGTTATCCAAAGAGGCTGCACCAACTTGCATTCCCACCAACAGTGGAAGAGGGTTCCCCTTTCTCTACATCCTCTCCAACACATGGTGTTTCCTGTTTTGTTAATTTTGTCCATTCTAACTGGTGTATGGTGATATCTCAATGTGGTTTTAATTTGAATCTCCATGATGGCTAGTGATGATGAACATTTTTTTTAATGTGTCTGATAGCCATTTGTGTGTCTTTATTGGAGAAGTGTCTGTTCGTATCTTTTGCCCATTTTTTGATATGTTGGCCTGGTTCGTGTGTGTTGAGTTTGAGGAGTTCATTATAGATCCTGGATATCAACCTTTTGTCTGTAGCGTCATTTGCAAATATCTTCTCCAATTCCGTGTGTTGCCTCTTTGTTTTCTTGACTGTTTCGTTGCCTGTGCAGAAGCTTTTGATTTTGATGAATTCTCAAAAGTTTATTTTTGCTTTTGTTTCCTTTGCCTCTGGAAACATATCTTGAAAGAAGTTACTGTGGCTGATATCGAAGAGATTACTGCCTATGTTCTCCTCTAGGATTCTGATGGATTCCTGACTCACATTTAGGTATTTTATCCATTTTGAGTTTATCTTTGTGCACAGTGTAAAAGAATGTTCAAGTTTCATTCTTCTACATATATCTGCCTAGTTTTCTGAGCACCATTATTGAAGAGACTGTCTTTTTTCCACTCTATATTTTTTCCTGTTTTGTCGAAGATTATTTGACCATAGAGTTGAGGGTCCATATCTGGGCTTTCTACTCTGATCCACTGGTCTATGTGTCTGTTTTTATACCATGCTGTCCTGGTGGTCACAGCTTTGTAGTAAAGCATGAAGTCAGATAATGTGATGCTCCCAGTTTTATTTTTGCTTTTCAACATTTCCTTAGCGATTCGGGGTCTCTTCTGTTTCCATACAAATTTTTGGATTATTTGCTCCAGCTCGTTGAAGAATACCCGTGGAATTTTTATCAGAATGTCATTAAAACTATAGATTGCTCTAGGCAGTATAGACATTTTAACAATATTTATTCTTCCGATCCAAGAGCATGGAATGGTCTTCCATCTTTTTGGGTCTTCAATTTCTTTCATGAGTGTTCTGTAGTTCCTCAAGTACAGATCCTTTTCCTCTTTGGTTAGGTTTATTCCCAGGTATCTTATGGTTCTTCGTGCTATAGTAAATGGAATCTATTCTCTAATTTCCCTTTCTGTACTTTCATGGTTAGTGTATAAGAAAGCCACTGATTTCTGCACATTGACTTTGTATCCTGCCACGTTGCTGAATTGCTGTATGAGTTCTAGTAGTTTGGGCGTGGAGTCTTTTGGGTTTTCCATATAAAGAATCATGTCATCTGCGAAGAGAGAGAGTATGACTTCTTCATTAACTTGGATACATTTTATTTCTCTTTGTTGTCTGATGGCTGTTGCTAGGACTTCTAAGTTGAACAAGAGTGGTGAAAGTGCGCATCCTTGTCTTGTTCCTGATCTCAACGCAAAGGCTGCAAGCTTTTGCCCATTGAGGATGATATTTGCTGTGGGTCTTTCATAGATAGATTTAATGAAGTTCAAGATTCTCCCACAATCCCTATACTTTGTAGTGTTTTAATCAGGAACAGATGCTGGATTTTGTAAAATGAATTTTCTGCATCAATGGAGAGAACCATATGGTTCTTCTTTCTTCTCATATTAATTTGTTGTATCACATTGATTGATTTGCGAATGTTGAACCATCCTAGTATCCGAGGGATGAGTCCCACCTGGTCTATGGTGGATAATCTTATTAATGTGATGTTGGATCCTGTTGGCTAGGATCTTGTTGAGAATCTTAGCATCCATATTCATCAGTGATATTTTTCTGAAATTCTCCTTTTTGGTAGTGTCTTTGCCTGGTTTGGGGATTAGGGTAATGCTGGCTTCATAGAAAGAGTCTGGAAGTTTTCTTTCTGCTTCAATTTATTGAAACAGCTTCAAGAGAATAGGTGTTATTTCTTCTTTAAAAGTTTGGTAGAATTCCCCAGGGAATCCGTCAGGTCCTGGGCTCTTGTTTTTTGGGAGGTTTTTGATCATTGCTTCAATCTCGTTACTAGATATTGGTCTATTCAGGTTGTCAATTTCTTCCTGATTCAATTATCGGAGTTTATAGTTTTCCAGGAATGCATCCATTTCATCTAGGTTGCTTAGCTTATTGGCATATAACTGTTGATAATAATTTCTGATGATTGTTTTTACTTCCTTGGTGTTCGTTGTGATCTCTCCCTTTTCATTCAGAATTTTATAAATTTGGGCTTTCTCTCCTTTCTTTTGGATTAGGTTAGCCAATGGTTTATCAGTCTTGTTGATTTTTTCAAAAATCCAGCTTCTAGTTTCATTGATACGTTCAAATCTCTGGTTTCTACCTCATTGATCTCAGCTCTAATATTGATGATTTCCCTTCATATGTGTGGAGTTGGTTTGATTTGTTGTTGATTCTCCATTTCTTTAATATGTAGAGACGGCTCCTGTGTTCTGGATTTTTCAATTTTTTGAGGGATGCTTGGATGGCTATGTATTTCCCCCTTAGGACCGCCTTTGCTGTATCCCATAGGTTTTGGACTGAATTGTCTTCATTCTCATTGGATTCCATGTATTGTTTCAGTGCTTCTTTGATCTTCTGATTGATCCAAGCATTCTTAAGCAAGTTGGTCTTTAACTTCCAGTTGTTTGAGTTTTTCTGAACTTTTCCTTGTGATTGAGCTCCAGTTTAAAAGCATTGTGATCTGAGAATGTGCAGGGACTGATCTCAGTCTTTTGGTATCTGTTGAGTCCTGATTTGTGACCTAATATGCGGTCTATTCTTGAGAAGGTTCCATGTGCTCTTGAGAAGAATTAGTATTCTGTTATTTTAGGGTGGAATGTTCTGTATGTATCTATGAGGTCCATCCGGTCCAATGTGTCATTCAATGTTCTTGTTTCTTTATTAATTTTCTGCTTCGATGATGTGTCTGTTTCTGAGAGAGGCATGTTAAGATCTACGATTAGTGTATTCATATCAATATGACTCTTTATTTTGATTAACAGTTTTCTTAAGTAATTGGCTGCTCCCATTTTGGGAGCATAGATATTTACAATTGTTTGTCATCTAGGTGGATAGTCCCTTTAAGGATTATGTAGTGTCGTTCTGTATCTCTGACTACAGTCTTTAGTTTAAAATCTAATTTATCTGATATGAGAATCACTACCCCAACCTTCTTTTGAGGCCCATTGGCATGAAAGATGCTTCTCCATCCCTTCATTTTCAGTCTGCATGTATCTTTAGGTTCAAATGAGTCTCTTGTAGACTACATATGGATGGGTTTTGTCGTTTTATCCAATTTGCAACCCTGTGCCATTTTTTGGGTGCATTTAGGCCATTCACATTGAGGTTGAGTATTGATAGATACGTATTTATTGACATCAAGTTACCTTTGAAGTCTTCCTTTCTGTAGATTGTCTCTGTATTTCTGTTCAGTTTTATTCTTAGGATTTTTCCTCTTTTATAGAACCCCCCCTTAATATTTCCTGCAGTATCGGCTTGGTGGTTGCATCATCTTTTAAGCCTTGCTGATATTGGAAACTCTTTTTCCCTCCATCCATTTTTAATCTCAGTCTTGCTGGATAAAGTATTCTTGGCTGCATGTTCTTCTCATTTAGTGCCCTGAATAGATGTTGCCAGCCCTTTCTGGATTTCCAGGTCTCTTTGGAAAGGTCTGACGTTATTCTGATGGCCGTTTCTCTGTAAGTAAGGAGCCTCTTTGCCCTAGCGGCTTTCAAGAGATTATACATACCATTATAATTCCTCAATTTGACTATCAGGTGTTGTGATGTTTTTTAAGGAATGTATAATCTTGGGTAGAGACCGTTCACCCTCTAGTATATGAACACTGGTTCCATTCACGAGATTGGGGAAATTTTCATGAAGGACTTGTTCCACTATATCTTCTAGACTTCTTTTTTTCTCCTCCCCTTCAGGAATTCCAATAATTCTGATGTTGGAACGCTTCATGGCATCATTTATTTCCTTGATTCTGTTTTCGTGGTTTCTAAGCTGTTCCAGGCTTCCTCCTGATCCTTTCTCTCTATCTGTTTGTCCTCTAGATCACTAATTCTATATTCTGTCTCTGTTACCCTAGGTTTGAGAGACTTTAGATTAGATTGAAAGTCATTGAGAGCATTGTGAACCTCCACCTTGGTAGCTTTAAGTTCCACTCTAACATTGTGTATATCATTTCTCGTCGCTTACAGCTCGGCCCTAATCAATTCCATTTGGTCATCCTTGGCTTTCTCCAACCTAGCTATTGCCTGGATAATTGTTAGCCTGAATTCTCTTTCTGACATATTGTCTATGTTGATAGCCATTATCTCTGTTGCAGAAGGTCCATCCTCTGTATTTTTCTTCTGTTGGGCATTCCTCCACCTAGTCATTTGGTGGGAGATGACTGATCAGTTTTATCTGGATGTATCACCCGTGGTGCAGTCAAGGTGCACCCTGGAACACTTTTGAGCAATCAAGATTCCACACGCAAATGAGAGACAAAAGAAAAGAAAAAGAAAAAGAAAAAAGAAAAGAAAAGAAAAGAGAGAGAGGAAAGAAAGCGAAGATGAAAGAGAAGGTTCAGCCCACTGGGGTCCCAAGGTAAGATTTGTGAAGTAGACAAACAAAAGAAGACAAACAATAAGACTGATACAAGTGTATGACAAGAGAAAAAAAATATATATACATGCAAATAAAAGAAGAAACTCTTCAAAAGAACCCCATCTGTAAGATTTATATGCTATCAGGACAAACACAAAAACACAGAAACATGGTGGAAGAAAAAGATGGGAGAGTGGTTAAAAATCTCAGTGTGTGCAAGGAAGGTTGTTTTCATTCTTCCTAGATATATCTTGATATCTTTGTTAAATGACTCAACTTTCCTAAGATAAAGGGGAATTAAACATTGGTTTACCTGTGATGAAAAACCTCCCATAAAACAAGAGCCCAGGACCTGAAAGATTCCCTGGGGAATTTTACCAAACCTTCAAAGAATAAATAACACCTATTCTCCTGAAGCTGTTTCAAAAAATTGAAGCAGAAGTAAAACTTCCAGACTCTTTCTATAAAGCTAGCATTACCCTGATCCCCAAACAAGGCAAAGACCCTACCAAAAAGGAAAATTTTAGACCAATATCACTGATGAATATGGAAGCTAAGATTCTCAACAAGATCCTAGCAAACAGGATCCAACAGAACATTAAAAAGATTATCCACCATGATCAGGAGGAATTCATCCCTGGGATACAAGGACGCTTCAACATTTGCAAATCAATCAATGTGATAGAACAAATTAATATGAGAAGAAACAAGAACCACATGGTCCTCTCAGTTGATGCAGAAAATGCATTTGACAAAATCCAGCGTCCGTTCCTGATTAAAACACTTCAAAGTATAGGGATAGAGGGAACATTCCTGAACCTCATCAAATCTATCTGTCAAACTCTCTCTCTTTGCAGATGACATGATTCTTTATATGGAAAACCCAAAAGACTCCACCCCCAAACTACTAGAACTCATACAGCAATGCAGCAACGTGGCAGGATACAAAGTCAATGTGCAGAAATCAGTTGCTTTCTTATACACTAACAATAAAAATTCAAAAGGGAAATTAGAGAATCGATTCCATTTGCTATAGCACCAAGAACCATAAGATACCTGGGAATAAACCTAACCAAGAGGTAAAGGATCTGTACTCAAGGAACTACAGAACACTCATGAAAGAAATTGAAGAAGACACAAATAGATGGAAGACCATTCCATGCTCTTGAACCGGAATAATAAACATTGTTAAAATGTCTATAGTGCCTAGAGCAATCTATACTTTTAATGCCATTCCGATTTAAATTCCACCAGTAATCTTCAAGGAGCTGGAGCAAATAATCCTAAAATTTGTATGGAATCAGAAAAGACCCTGAATCGCTAAGGAAATGCTGAAAAACAAAAATAAAACTGGGGGCATCATGTTGCCTGATTTCAAGCTTTATTACAAAGCTGTGATCACCAAGACAGCATGGTACTGGCATAAAAACAGACACATAGATCAGTGGAACAGAGTAGAGAGCCCAGATATGGACCCTCAACTCTATGGTCAATTTATCTTCGACAAAACAGGAAAAAATATACAGTGGAAAAAAGACAGTCTCTTAAATGAATGGTGCTGGAAAAACTGGACAGTTATATGGAGAAGAATTAAACTCGACCATTCTCTTATACCGTACACAAAGATCAACTCAAAATGGATGAAAGACCTCAACGTGAGACAGGAATCCATCAGAATCCTAGAGGAGAACATAGGCAGTAATCTCTTTAATATCAGCCACAGCAACTTCTTTCAAGATATGTCTCCAAAGGCAAAGGAAACTAAAGTGAAAATAAACTTTTGGGACTTCATCAAAATCAAAAGCTTCTGCACAGCAAAGGAAACAGTCAAAAAAACAAAGAGGCAACCCATGGAATGGGAGAAGATATTTGCAAATGACAGTAGAGACAAAAGGTTGATATACAGGATCTATAATGAACTCCTCAATCTCAACACACATGAAATAGGCAAACATTTTAAAAAATGGGAAGAAGATATGAACAGACACTTCTCCTATCAAGGCATACAAATGGCTATCAGACACATGAAAAAATGTTCATCATCATTAGCCCTCAGGGAGATTCAAATTTAAACCACATTGAGATATCACCTTACACCACTTAGAAAGGCCAAAATTAACAAAACAGGAAACAACATGTTTTGGAATGGATGTGGAGAAAGGGGAACCCTCTTACACTGTCGGTGGGGATGCAAGTTGGTGCAGTCTCTTTGGAGAACAGTGTGGATATTCCTCAAGAAATTAAAAATAGAGCTTTCCTATGACCCTGCAATTGCACTCCTGGGTATTTACCGCAGGGGTACAGATGTCGTGAAAAGAAGGGCCATCTGTACCCCAATGTTTATAGCAGCAATGGCCATGATCGCCAAACTATGGAAAGAACCAAGATGTCCTTCAACGGATGAATGGATAAGAAAGATGTGGTCCATATAGACTATGGAGTATTATGCCTCCATCAGAAAGGATGAATACCCAACTTTTGTAGCAACATGGACGGAACTGGAAGAGATTATGCTGAGTGAAATAAATCAAGCAAAGAGAGTCAATTATCATATGGTTTCCCTTATTTGTGGAGCATAACAAATATCATGGAGGACAAGTTGTGTTAGAGAGGAGAAGGGAGTTGGGGTAAATTGGAAGGGGAGGTCAATCACGAGAGACTATGGACTCTGAAAAACAGTCTGAGGGGTTTGAAGTGGCGGGGGTGTGGGAGGTTGGGGTACCAGGTTTTATAGAGGGCACTGATTGCATGGAGCACTGGGTGGGGTGAAAAAATAGTGAATACTGTTTCTCTGAAAATAAATAAATTTAAAAAAATTGGTTTACCTTTAGGGGTAGCATTGATTGGGGAAAGTGGATTACTTTGAAGTTTAACTCTTTATGAATATCAGAAGATAAAAATAAAAAGGAATAACCTAGACTAAACTAAACTCAAATTTTAAAAAATGAATTCAAATAATAGAAATGCAAAAGAAATACATACGTGTATGTATCAAAAAGTTCAGGTTATTATGGAATTTGATATACTGTACAGCTCGCTGTGATGGTAAATAGTTAAAAAAATTACCTATGTATCAAAAAAAAAAATGAGAATCAGTGCTCCCAGACGTGTCTCTCTCCCGGTTTCCTGGAGTTTCCTCACAGCATGATCCCCAAATGCCAGTCTTGGCTCCCGCCTCATACGAAGAAAATGAGACAGCCTCCTGCCCCAAGCCAGGGCAGTCGTCAACATCTCAGCACTTGCATAAAGGAGAAAAAGAACAGCAAGAAGCAATTGAACATATTGATTAAGTACAAAATGAAATAGACAGACTTAATGAACAAGCCAGTGAGGAGATTTTGAAAATAGAACAAACTCCGCCAACCATTTTTTCAGAAGAGGTCAGAATTGATCGCCAAATCCCCAGTTTTTGGGTAACAACATTTGTCAACCATCCACAAGTGTCTGCACTGCTTGGGGAGGAGGATGAAGATGTGCTGCATTATTTGACAAGAGTTGAAGTGACAGAATTTGAAGATATTAAAGCAGGTTACAGAATAGATTTTTATTTTGATGAAAACCCTTACAAGTTCTCTCCAAAGAATTTCATCTGAATGAGAGTGGTGATCCATCTTCAAAGTCCACTGAAATCAAATGGAAATCTGGAAAGGATTTGACAAAGCATTCAAGTCAAACACGAATAAAGCCAGCAGGAAGAGACAGCATGAAGAACCAGAAAGTTTTTTCACCTGGTTTTCTGACCATTCTGATGCAGGTGCAGATGAGTTAGGATAAGTCATCAAAGATGATATTTGGCCAAATCCATTACAGTACTACTTGGTTCCCAATATGGATGACGAAGAAGGGGAAGGAGAAGAGGGTGATGATGATGAAGGAGAAGAAGGATTGGAAGATATTGATGAAGAAGGAGATGAGGATGAAGGTGAAGAAGATGAAGATGATGATGAGGGTGAGGAAGGAGAGGAGAATGAAGGAGAAGATCACTAATGGAACACTGATGGATTCCAATCTTCCTTTTTTAATTTTCCTCAGTCCCTGGGAGCAAGTTGCCATATTTTTTTTCTTTTTCTTTTTCTTTTCTCCTCTCGTGCTCATTCGCCCTGATTTTGAAGTCTCCTTTTTCTCTCCCTTTATACCATGGTTCTCAGCTTATTTGGGGGGGAAATACCTTGAGAAGAATACAGTGGGAAAAGAATCTCTACCCCTTTTTTTCCAAATTCATTTTTGTCCCTTCCTGTCTCAACAAACAAAAACTTTATGGAATCATCACCACCGTGCTCTGTGGGAAAAAAGAAAAACCTTCTGCTCCCTTAGCTCTGCTGGAAGCTGGAGGGTGCTAGGCCCTTGTGTAGTAGTACATAGAATTCTAGCTTTTTTCCTCCTTTCTCTGTATATTGGGCTCAGAGATTACACTGTGTCTCTATGTGAATATGGACAGTGTGCATTTACCAACATGTACGTGTCTACTTTCTCTTGTTTAAAAAATATTAAAAAAAAAACTTAAAAAAATCCATACTGATGTTTGTGTGGGTTAAGTGGGCATTTTGACAACATGGCTTCTCCTTTGGCATGTTTAATTGTGATGTTTAACGGACATCCTTGCAGTTTAAGATGGCACTTTTAAAATAAAACTCTCTCCTAATGATGACTTGAGCCCTGCCACTCGATGGGAGAATCAGCAGAACTTGTAGGATCTTATTTGGAATTGACATTCTCTATTGTAATTTTGTTCCTGTTTATTTTTAATATTTTCTTTTTGTTTCACTGGAAAGGAAAGATGATGCTCAGCTTTAAACATTAAAAGTGTACAAGTTGCTTTGTTACAATAACACTAAATGTGTACACACACACACACACACACACACACACACACACAAATGAACCAGAATAGTGGGAGCGAGTGAAAAATAAAAGTTTTCCTATGAAGTAGAGGTTGTTCTCTTGTAGGTTTTTTTTCCCTCTTTTTTTTCCTTTCTTTTTTTTTTTTTTTTTTCCCTGGGGGAGAGGCCTGCCACGTGGGTTTTTATTCAATAATGTTCCCTGAGTTAAGTCCTCCCGCCCCCCCCTCAGGGGGTGGGCTCTGAGGAAACTTTTTGTTTTTTTCAGGCTTTTGTTCTCTGGAGGTTTTTATGTTTGTTCCCTTTTTTTTTCTCTCTCACTTTGACAGCTTTTGATGGTTTTTTTAGTTTTAGAGGAAAACAAACTGCACCCTGATCTCCCTCTCAGAGAGAAGCCTCAATCTGGCTGAAGAGCCTAAATAAGTTCCCCCTTGGCCTCTGGCAGAGTATGTTCCAAGTCATGGTCCCTGGGGACGTAGGTAGAATCTTTTGCTTGTACCCAAAGCCAAGGCAGTGACGGCTGTCTGGGCAGCTCCAGACCGCCAGAGAGGTTCCACTGAGATTTTCCCGCTGGCCCGGGCTGGGAGTGCCTGGTCTCTCTGGGTCTAAGAGCGCCTGGCTTGCGTGCACCAATTTAGGGGAGACTGTGGATCTGGCGCGGGTCTCAGGCTCTGAGGACAGGGTGCATGTCTAAAGCACCAGGCTGGGCCTTGCACACACCTCTCTGCGGGGAGAGTTTGGCGCAGGCGTCTTAGGCTCTGCCCACTGGCGTCTTCTGCCCCTGTAGAGATCCAGACGTGTATAATTCTGATCTCAGACTGATTTCATGGGTGATTGGAGTTCTTCGGTAGGTAATCAGCTCACTTTGGTGTACAGGCTGAAAAGGCACCTCCTCCTACTTCCCCGCCATCTTGTCCCCCGGGGGCTCCAAGATCCATTGTTTATGCACCACACCTCATGCTCCATTCAATACAACCCTCTTAATATCCACCACGAGGCTCACAGTTCCTTCCACCCCCTCCCTTCCAAAACCCTCAGTTTGTTTCACAGAGTACACAGTCTATCATGGTTTGTCTCCCCCTCTGATTTGTCCCAATTCACTTTTCCATTCCTTCTCCTAATGTCCTCCATATTATTCCTTATGCTCCACAAGTAAGTGAAACCATATAATTGACTTTATCTGCTTGACTTATTTCACTCAGCTTAATCTCCTCCAGTCCCGTCGATGTTGATACAAAAGTTGGGTATTCATCCCTTCTGATGGAGGCATAATAGTCCATTGTATATATGGACCGTATCTTCTTTTCCATTTGTCTTTTGAAGGGCATCTCAGCTCTATCCACAGTTTGGTGATTGTGGCCATTGTTGCTGTGAACATTAGGGTAAAGAAGGCCCTCCTTTACACTACATCAGTATCTTTGTGAAAAATACTCAGTAGTTCAAAGGCTGGGTCATATGGTAGCTCTATTTTTATTTTCTTAAGGAATCACCACACTGTTTTCCAAAGTGGCTGCACCAACTTGCATTCCCACCAAAATTGTAAGAGCATTCCGCTTTCTCCACATATTCTCCAATACATGTAGTTTTCTGTTCGTGAATTTTGACCATTCTACCTGGTGAAAAGCGATATCTCAATGTGGTTTTGTTTTGAATTTCCCTGATGGCTAGTGATGATGAACATTTTTTTCATGTGTCTGTTAGCCATTGGTACCTTTCCTATGGAGAATTATCTGTTCATATATTCTTCCTATTTTTTAACAATTCTCTGATTTGTGTATATTGAGTTTGAGGAGTTCTTTATAGATCTTGGATATCAGCCCTTTGTAGTGTTATTTGCAAATATCTTCTCCCATTCCGTGGGTTGCCTCTTTGTTTTGTTGACTGTTACCTTTGCTGTGCAGAAGCTTTTGATCTTGATGAAGTCCCAAAAGTCCATTTTCACTTTTGTGTCCTTTGCCTTTGGAGACGTATCTTGAAAAACGTTGCTGTGGCCAATGTCGAAAAGGTTACTGCCTATGTTTTCCTCTAGGATTTTGATATATTCCTGCATAACGTTGAGATCTTTCATCCCTTTTGAGTCTATCTTTGTGTACAGAATAAGATAATGGTTGAGTTTCATTCTTCTATACCTAGCTGTCTAATTTTCCAAGCATCATTTATTGAAGCGACTGTCTTTTCTACTGGATATTTTTTCCGGCTTTGTCAAGGATTATTTTATCATAGTGTTGTGGGTCCATATCTGGACTCTCTACTGTGTTCCATTGTTCTATGTGTCTGGTTTTGTGCCAGTACTCTGCTGTCTTGGTGATCATAATTGTGTAGTAAAGCTTGAAATCAGGCAATGTGATGCTCCCAACTTGTTTTTCTTTTTCAACATTTCCTTAGCAATTCAGGATCTTTTCTGGTTCCATGCAAATTTTAGGATTGTTTGCTCCAGAAGTTTAAAAATGCTACTGGAATTTTGATCAGAATGATATTGAAAGTATATATTATTCTGGAAGTACAGACCTTTTAACAATGTTTATTCTTCTGATCCAAGAGCATGGAATGCTTTTTCATTTTTTTGTCATCTTTTCTTTTTCTTTCTTCTTCAATTTTTTTCATGAGTACTCTGTAGTTCCTTGGGTACAGATCATTCCTACAGATCAACCAGAATACTGGTTTATTCCCAGGTATCTTATGCTTTGTGGTGCTATAGTAAATGGAATCAATTCTCTAATTTCCCTTTCTATATTTTCATTGTTATTTTATAAGAAAGGAACTAATTTCTGTGCATTGATTTTGTATCCTGCCACATTACTCAATTGCTATATGAGTGCTAGTAAATGGGGGGTGGAGTCTTTTGGGTTTTCCATATAAAGTATTATGTCATCTGCAAAGAGAAAGAATTTGACTTCATCATTGCCAATTGGAATACCTTTTTTGTTGATTTGTCGCTCTCGGCCCGCAAGAACGACCCGCAGACGAGGTGAGTGGCAAACTTCTTTATTGACAGTCTTCAGCCCCGGGACCCCGAACACCAATTACAGCCCCAAGTTATAGGATACAGTGGATAGAAAGTAACCAATTACCACATAACACAACTACTATAACATCCAATCAGAAGGGATACAGATGACTTCAATCCAGATCATGCGGGGAGCTCGTGCCTACTGATGTGAGCCCCCAAAACTTATTGTTCACTCTGTTTTTGTGCCGTTTCCATGGTCCCTGGTTAATCTTATACTAGTCCCGATACTTCAGTACAGGTTGTGCGTTGCCTGGAGCGCTCCCACATAAACATTCACCTGCCCTTCTCCTCAAGCCTCGCCTAGTACATGACTCCCAGCTTCTGCTGCATGGCTCTCCACAGCTCCCCCTTTTTGTATTTTTATATGGCAGGGGTCGTGCCTGTCTTAGGTTGACAATCCTCAACACACATGCTTACCCGTCATCGGGTACTCCCCTTCACTGAGGAGCCCCTGTCTTAGGTTGCTATGGTGAGGGATCAGTCTTACCCATCTTTGGCTACCGACCCAGCATACAGAGCCATATTCAGGGGGAGGCATCCTTTTAGGCAGCAAAGCCAGTTTTGAGACGCTTGAGGCAGCAGGGTACTAGCTATGGTGGGAGCAACCCATAATCAAGGTTGCCGTGTAGTTTTGTCACGAGCATCCCGTTGCTGATTCCGCACAATGGCTCGCACTTTATATAATTCTGTAAGCATGAATTTCACCACACAGGGAAAGAGGCACATGAATAAAAGCATAAGTATTAACACTCCTACAATAGAGCCTATAGCATACCAAGTACGGGATAGCGAAGGAATATGAGAAAATAGCGAATTTACAAAATTGTCAGCAAGCTGGGCCACGGGCAGTTTGGCATGCGGAGCTTCTGCAATATTCAAAATCTCTTGATGTAACTGCAGCAAGTCAAGGGACACATTAGAGTTAGACCATACCCCTTCAAGGTGGTACAACACTCGACCCCAGGAAGTTTCTGTGACATTATAGCGCTTGGGGGTGACACAGATCCAGTGGTAGTCACTATGGCATTGGATCCTAGTTCGCAATTTCAAACTTTGAAGTTCGTCCCCCAGAAACTTCACAGCATCATATAAGGCATTTAGTCTGGTTTCAACCCTTTTGTCTATATCCTCTTGTGTTCCCAAGGCCAGAGAAGTATTATGTGCCAGATGATCTACAGTATCTGCAGCTTGCACTGCTTGAGTTAAAGAAATAGATGCAGTAACAGTTGTAGCAATTATTGTTATAAGAGAAACTATACCTAAGATCAACAAACCTAATTCTCGTCTAGGCCGACTAAGGGCATTCTGTACCCGATCCCACAATTCTAACCCAGGGTTAGAGTACCATGGCTTAGATATATTAACAGGAAGCATGATAAAGGGGGGTTGTCGAACTACTAATACACCATCATCTACCGAGACACCCTGAATGCAGTTAGTTAAAGTACAATTCGGACAGAGCAGGTGATATGTAGCTTTATCTTTTTTAATGGTGAGATTCCCTACTAGCAGCATAAAAGGTCTAGGCACACACGCTTGAGGGTATCTATCCTCTAGATCTTGGGCCCCCTTGTTCCAACGGGTTGCTTTTCTAAAAGCGGCTAAAAGCTTCCATATTTCCGTTTGTACTGGATACCCTCTTGGCGGAGCAAGTATAGGAGGTACTTTTGGCTTAAAAACCCGGGTAGGTGCCCTAGGTCCCCAATCTAAAAGTGTAAATCCCTCCTCAAGGGTGTAAGCAGTGGCCTTCTTTTCCACACATAACCTCCAGGGAACGTCTATTCCTTTAGATATTCCCAACTGAGCTGCACATAATGGGATATCCCGGGGAATCTTACCTATTGATGTTGCGCGGCCAGCAGTTACCCCTGCTATAGTTACATCATCATATTGAACTAGTGTAAACACCCACAAGCAATGTGATCATCTACCATTCATGGAGAAACACATAGGATACATGTCAGAATAGCCCTTATAAGAAATGTTTGCCTGCTGCGGCTGAAGATGTACCGAGGAAGGCGGTCCTAACAGGGCAGTGTCATTAACATAAACAGGGACAGAGCTCATATCCCAACTCACAGGTTGTAACAAAGGCGGATCAGGCACGTATGCCCAATATACAGAACCTTGAGCTGACAATATTTGCATACAAACAAGCAGTAGTGACAGATATGAGTCCAGAAGAGAAAAATGCACTCTATGCTGAGCCATTTGAAGAAGAGCTTGAAGCTGGGTAGTCTCTTGTCTCGGCCACAGTTGGATTGGTTCCGGATTCACGGGGGCAGGCTGCAGGACGATCGTCGTCACTGTCATCCGCAGTAGCAGCATCTTCCACAGGTTCCACGGCCACCAGCCTGGTGAGACGTTCCGGTACCCAGAGTGGAGTGGGCGCATCCTGTGGGAAAACACAAAGGGAACCTCGGTGCCACCGGAGCACCGGGTCAGGGCCCTTACATGAACCAGTAAGGACATCCTTCCACTTCACCATAGATTGCTGCGTTTTCTGTTGGCCCCAATGGCGCTCCGCGGCTGAAACGCCATCTTTGTCAAGTGTGAGAAAATTTAAAATAAAAGTGGTCAAGTTGGTAAGGTCTGTAGGCGTGTGATGCTCCTCTCCAATTCCCCCTTTTTGTATTTTTTGCAAGGTAGTTTTAAAGGTCAGGTGAGTGCGCTCTATGACACCCTGGCCTCGAGGGTTATAAGGAATGCCTGTAACATGGTGAATATTATAACAGGCTAGAAAGTTTGAAAAGCTTTTAGAAGTATAAGCAGGAGCATTGTCTGTTTTTAATTGTTTAGGCACTCCCCAGCAGGCAAAGCTGCGCAGGCAATGAGATATCACGTTTTTAACATTTTCTCCTCGCAGGGGGGTTGCGCTAACGACCCCTGAGCAAGTATCCACACTCACATGAACGTATTTTTGTTGCCCAAAAGAAGGTATATGTGTTACATCCATTTGCCACAGATGGTTGGGCAATAGTCCTTTAGGGTTTACCCCGAAGGAGGGCATGGGCAAGTGTACCACACAATTGCCACAAGACTTTACGATATCTCGTGCGTCAGCTCTGGAGATATGAAAGCGTGCCTTTAATGTTTGGGCATTCACATGCCATTTATCATGATATCTCTTAGCATCTTCTAGAGCACTGCAAACATAAAAGCGCGCAGCTGCATCAGCTATTCGGTTTCCCTCAGCCATAGGTCCTGGAAGGTCTGAATGTGCTCTAAGATGTCCAATATAAAAAGGGGCACCACGGGAGAGTATAAGGTGTTGCAATTCAGCCAGCAGGGAGGAAATTTCTGACTGGCTGGCTGAGATAATAGCAGTTTCTATAGACCTGGTGGCTGCAACTGCATATTTGCTATCTGAGATAATATTAATGGGTTGATTTAGAAACCTTTGTAAAACACACATAATCACCAACAATTCTGTTCTCTGGGCTGAAGTCGAGGGCACAACAACAGGAATTATTTTTCCTTCTACCACATAAGCGCCAGTTCCTGCTTTACTGCCATCTGTAAATACTGTGAGGGCCCCGATTAATGGCTCCAATCGACAGGATTTAGGCCAAATAAGGGGTGTATTTTTATAAAACTCAATGAGAGGGTGTGAGGGATAATGATTATCAAATGTAACAGGATAAGCAACTGTTAGGATGGCCCAATCGTCATTTTCATGCGTTAAAATGCTTATTTGGGTTTTATCATAAGGGATTATACAAACATCGGGCAGTTTCCCGAGGACCTGTATGCTGGCTTTAAAGGCTTTATTTGCCACCGTAGCTACAGCCGTAGCATACGGGGTGATGACGCGGCTAAGATTATGGGGTAGATAAATCCATAGTAGGGGTCCTCCTTGCCATAAGGCCCCCGTGGGTGATCCAGGGGATGGGATAATTATGACACTTATAGGCTTTTCCGGGTCACATCTATCTGCTGCTGTTAAAGCTAGTCTGCTTTCAACTAACTGTAATGATTTAATAGCAGCTGGAGTGAGTACTCTTGGGGAGTCCAATGCAGGGTCCCCAGGCAGAATATCGAATAAAGGTTTCAGCTCTGCAGTAGTAATTTTTATGTATGGTCGAATCCAGTTAATGTCCCCTAAAAGTTTTTGGAAATCATTCAGTGTATGCAAATGATCTCTACGGATTTGAATCAGTTGAGGCTTTACTGACGTTTTAGAGAGCTGCATACCAAGGTAATTTTGTAGGTCTCCTGCTTGGATCTTTTCAGGGGATATAGTTAGTCCCCACTTTGCTAACTGTTTCTGTAGGAAGGTTAGAGCTGAAGGAAGAGACCTCTCATTTGGCCCACAAATCAAGATATCATCCATATAATGATAACAAAGCAAGTCTGGAAATGCTTTCCGGAAAGGCTCTAGTGCTTGGCTTACATACAACTGACACAAGGTGGGGCTATTGGCCGTCCCCTGAGGGAGTACTTTCCATTCATACCTTTGATCTGGCTCAGCATGATTAATTGATGGCAGAGTAAATGCAAAGCGCTCTATATCTGCAGGGTGTAGTGGAATGGAAAAGAAACAGTCTTTGATGTCAATTACAATAGAAGGCCAGTTTCTTGGCAACGCCGTCACGACTGGGAGCCCTAACTGAATGGGTCCCATGACCTGCATTTGATCATTAATCTGTCGTAGGTCATGTAGCAATCGCCAGTTGCCTGATTTCTTTCTTATTACAAATATGGGTGTATTCCACGGGGATGTGGATTTTTGAATATGTCCTGCTTTGAGTTGTTCTTGGACTAGCTCTTTTGCCGCTTGTAATTTTTCTTTTGTTAAAGGCCACTGAGGCACCCAGCGCAGCTCTTGTGTTTTCCAAGTTATACGAATTGCCTCAGTGGCCGCTAGGAAAAAACCTGACCCCCCATAGAAGGCGGGTTGGGATCTCCCTGGCCCTTGGTCCCAAGTCCCTGGCCAGGCTTATATCCCATGTTTCTCATCATGGTTTGGGAGGCCTCACTGTATAACTTTTCTGTAGTAAGTTTGATATTCATTTGCTCCAGCACATCGCGCCCCCACAAAGAAACAGGGGTGGAACAGACATATGGTTGGAAAATGCCTTTATGTCCTTCCTCATCCTCCCAGTCTAAAGATGCAGCACTGATATCAGGGCTGGTAGCTATCCCTAATCCTCGGAGGGTCTGGTTGGCTTTGACTAGAGCCCAGGCTTTAGGCCAATCTAGACAATTTATAATGCTTTTGTCTGCTCCTGTATCTAGGAGTCCCCAGAATAGTTTACCTCTAATCTTTAATTTAAGCATAGGTCTCTCTTTCATATTCATAGTAAGGCATGCGAGGGAGGATCCTGTGGATCCTAGGCCCCCTTTTCTTGTCTGGCCTGTAGAGGGATATTTTTCATGGTTACTAGGCAAAATCAAAAGCTGTGCAATTCTGTCTCCTGGATTTATAATATTAATTCCCTTAGGAGATGATATCAGAATTTTAACTTCCCCTTCAAAATCAGGATCAATCACTCCCGGATGGACCTGAAGCCCTCGTAAAGTACAAAAACTTCTGCCAAGAAGGAGTCCCACCGTTCCTTTTGGAGGCCCTCCAGACAGGTCAGATGGCACAGCCTGCACCCCCATCTCAGGTGTTAAGACCATTCGGGTGGTGGCACAGACATCAAGTCCGGCGGAGCCTGTTGTGGCTCTCCGGGGCCCTGCAGGAATTGACTCCCCTGATCGGTGGGTGGGTACAGCCATCGTGGCTTGACTGGCAGGGACATCGCCACCCCGTACATTTGATTCGGGCCCCGGGGGCTGGGTCCCTGCCCCCCGTTTTTTGGACTCCCCCAATTATTAGGTGGTAACGGATTTCCTTGTATATCCGCCACAGATCGGCATTCTTGTGCCCAATGATTTCCTTTTCTACATCGTGGACACAGTTGAGGTTTTTTCCTTGCCGGCTTATTCGGGGAGGCTTTTCCAAATGGAACTCCTCTTTGGGGGCAGTCTCTTTTTAGATGGCCCTCCTGTCCGCACTGGAAACATTTCCGGGGGTGGGCTCCTTGCTGTCCTTGCATAGCCTGAGCGAAGGCTGCAGCCATAACCTGCCCCTGAATTACTGGCCCTGTAATGTCTCTGCAGACCTTGATATAGGCAGAAAGATCTTTAGCCCTCTATGGCCTAATGGCTTCACGGCACCATTTATTAGCATTCTCATAGGCTAATTGTTTAATTAAAGGCATAGCAGAGTCAGCATCTCCAAACATCCTGCCCGCAACCTGCATCAGCCTGTCCACAAAATCAGCATAGGTCTCACTTGGCCCCTGTACTACTCTAGACAGTTGTCCTTGCAAATCATTTACACCCCTCAATGTTTTCCAGGCCCTAACGGCCGCTGTAGCAATCTGTTGAAATATGGCAGGGGGGTAGGTGGCCTGTACCTGAGCCCCGAGATATGGTCCAGTGCCTGTCAGCATTTCTAAGTTCCACTGGGGATTTCCCGCAACTGCATTTCTCCGCGCTGTATCCTGGCAATTATCCTGATTTTGAATTTTCCATTCCAGATATTGCCCTCCGCTCAAAACTGCTCTGGCTAAATTGCTCCAATCCTCAGGAATGAGGGTAAGCGCTCCCAGCGACTCCACAAGGGAGACAGTAAAGGCTGCCTGGGGTCCATAGGCACTAACCGCTTCCTTAAGTTGTTTCACTAGTTTAAAATCTAGTGGCTGATGATATCTCTGCTGATTTTGATCTTCCAGTACTGGGAAAAACCCTTTTCCTGGAGCTAAGACCTCTCTCCAGTTTGCCGTGGTGCAGTCTGAGCAATGGCAGACTTTCGCACAGCCTGACCGATATTCATAAGGTCGCGCCGTGGGGCTGGAATGATGAGTCGGCGCACGGTCTGTTTCTGCTTCCGACTGCGTTACAGCTATAGGCTTTGCCCCTGTTGGTGAGTTTAGAGCCTCTGGATTCTTTTTCTCCTTGCCTCCTTTTAAATTTTGGGTCATTTCATCGGGGAGTCCCTCTGAGCTCTCACTGTCTGCCTCAGAACCCTGGGAGGACCCCTGGTGTGATTCTTCCTTTAACTGCTCTAAAATCTCCCCTCCTTGTTGTACCACCTATTTTAGTCGCTCCCGAGATGACTGCAAGCATACCTTCACAAGGGACCACACGGCAAGAGTGCCGGCATTCATGGTGGGGTTCTGCCTTAAATCCTCTCCTAGATGTTCCCACTGAGGCACATTCAGAAGTCCCTCCTCTATAAACCAAGGGGCGATTTCTCCTACCTCCTTTAAAAAGGCACGAGCTGTTTTTGATTTTAAAGGCGTGCCATTTGCTTTGAGAATGTCCTTTAATGGACCTTCCATCCTATATCTAGCAAGCTCGTTCCCCATCCTGGAAATCCTTTGCTACTTTGGTCTCTGTGGAGCTTTAATAGTTATATCTATACTCGTCCCAGAGAACTTCCCCCTGTCCTAAGAAAGAAATGGTTGCGCAAGCTTTCCCTTTCGTTGCTCTTACCCCAATCCTCGTTCTGCGCTCGGCGTCGGATCCCGGGTTTCGGCACCAGATGTCGCTCTCGGCCCGCAAGAACGACCCGCAGACGAGGTGAGTGGCAAACTTCTTTATTGACAGTCTTCAGCCCCGGGACCCCAAACACCGATTACAGCCCCAAGTTATAGGATACAGTGGATAGAAAGTAACCAATCACCACATAACACAACTACTATAACATCCAATCAGAAGGGATACAGATGACTTCAATCCAGATCATGCGGGGAGCTCGTGCCTACTGACGTGAGCCCCCGAAACTTATTGTTCACTCTGTTTTTGTGCAGTTCCCATGGTCCCTGGTTAATCTTATACTAGTCCCGATACTTCAGTACAGGTTGTGCGTTGCCTGGAGCGCTCCCACATAAACATTCACCTGCCCTTCTCCTCAAGCCTCGCCTAGTACGTGACTCCCAGCTTCTGCTGCATGGCTCTCCACATTGACTGATTGCTGCTGCTAGTATTTCTACTACTATGTTGAACAAGAGTGGTGAGAGTGGGCATCCTTGTTGTGTTCCTGATCTCAAAGGGAAGGTGGCCAGCATTTCCCCATTGAGAATGATATTCACTGTGGGTTTTTCACGGATAGATTTTTTAAAGATTTTATTCATTTATTTGACAAATCACAATTAGGCAGAGAGGCAGACAGATAGAGAGAGGAGGAAGCAGGCTTCCTGCTGAGCAGAGAGCCCGATGTTGGGCTCGATCCCAGGACCCTGGGATCGGGACCTGAGCCAAAGGCAGAGGCTTTAACCCACTGAGCCACCTGGGCTCCCCATAGATAGATTTGTGAGAAATGTTCTTCTATTCCTATACTTTGAAAAGCTTTAATCAATAAAAAATGCTCTATTTTATCAAATGCTTTTTCTGAATCAATTGAGAGGACCATGTAGTTTTTCTGTATTATCTTTTTGATATCTTCTATCACATCGATTGCCACTTCCAGTCGGTGACGAGAGAGGAATTAGGCACAAACAAGTCAGCTGCGAAAGACTGGGAGCAAGAGACAACAGTCAAAAAGGACTGCTGCCACGAGCAACTCCACAGTCTCACTTTTATTAGATAGAAAACAATAGCCAACAGAAGGATTGATGAAGGTCAAACATTAGTCACGTCTTGCAGGCAAGCAAGGAGGAGGGTAAGGTTTATAGTTAACCAAGCACATTCAAAGGACTCATCTAACTAACAATGAGCACTTCTGGGAAGAGAAAGGAGCGACAACGAAAAAGGGAAGCAGGAGGTTTCCGTTCCCCCCTGAGCTGACTGGGCATTCCCGGGTGCTCGGCTTCCCTGAAGCAGGCGGCGTTCCACCCTGGGTGGGCCAGGCATCCCCAGCTGCCCAGCTTCACGGTCGTACATCATCCTTCTCCTCAAAGACCTGTTGTCAGTATCAGTATTTCTTAAGGCCATATCTAAATGTGCTTGGCAACTAGTAAAATCCTTTAGGGGTTACAGTTTAAGTAACAAATTGTTCCGAGGGGCAGCAGCAATCGATTGATGGGTGAATGTTGAATCAACCTTGAAACTCAGGGATAAATCCCACCTGGTCATGTTGGATAATCTTTTGAATGTACTGTAGGATCCTATCAGCTAGGATCTTGTTGAGAATCTTGGAATCCATATTTATTAGGAATATTGGTGTGAAATTCTTCATTGTGATGAGGTCTTTGCCTGGTTGGGGGATCAGGGTAATGCTGGCTTCATAGAAAAAAAAAATATGGACTGCCAGTCTTTTTGTTGTGCAAACAAGTAGGCTCGGGTAATAAGAACAGTTTCTCAGGGTGTGCTCCATCTATGATTTGCCCCTTGAAGTACTTTGCCAGTAAGGGGTGACTTTTTAAAGTTTCTTGGTATGATACAGCCCTTGTCACCCAAAACCTCATGAGTTGAACAGCAAAGGCATATAATTTAAGTAGACTACTTGACCCAAACACAACAACTCTACTTCAACCTGTAGACAAAGGGTCATAAGAACCTTTAAGGCTCGTTACACACAATTCTATGAAAATGATTGTCAATGCTATTTAAAGGAACCCCAATAAAGAAAGCATCATGAAAGTCTGGAAGGATTATTGAAGATGGCATCATTGTTATACAAAGAGCCATAAAAGGCATCAAGCCTGAAACGAATTCCTGTTGGAGAAAACTGTGTTCAGATGTTATGGGTGACTTTACAGGATTTATAACAGAGCCAATCAAGAAAAACATGAAGGAGATTGTGGATAGGGCAACAATAATGGGGGAGTCTGAAGCATTTGAAGGTATGGACCCTGGAAAATTTCAAAAACTATAAGAAACTACATCAGAAGAACTAACAGACGTTGACTTGATGGAGATGAGTGCTTCCAAATCAGTGTCAGATGACATGGAAGGAGATGTAGAAGAAACAACACCAGAAAACAAATTGACACTACACACTCCAGTAGAACGGTTCTGGTTTTTGTAGAACTGTTTTTTATTTCTTTTATGTCGACATGTCCATGATATAAGCACTGAAACTTTAGTAAGTGGTTAAAGAAGTATTAGCATAATATAGAATAATTTTTAGAAAAATCAAAAGTCAAAAGATAGAAAATGTATCTTATGCTGTATTTCCAGAAAGTAAAAGGTTATGTGCCTGCCTTGCCGATCTCTTCTTCCACTTCCTACACCTCTTCCACTTCTACCACCCCTGAGACAGCAAGGCACCTTTCCCTTCCATTTCCTCCTCTTCAGGCTACTCAATGTGAAAACGATGATGATGAAGACCTTTATGATAATCCATGTCTCCCTAATGAATAGTAAACAACTCTGCTGTACAGTTTATAAAATTAACTTTTTTTGTATGTGAGAGTGTCTGTGTGGAAATCCAATAACTCTACAGCAAGAAATGTATGAGAATATTTCTGCTGTTATCATCATTGCTACCTAAGTATTGATCATGTGTGAGTCTTGTCTGGAAGTGGATAACCCATCCTTCTGTAAGCATAAAGTGCTATTTAATAAAAATTAATAGTGTGTTAGCTTTCTTACTATTTTATAACAGTTTTTAAAGAATTACATTATTGGGCACAAGATGGCGGGAAAGTAGGAGGAGGCACCCTTACAACCTGTATCCTAAAGTGAGCTGATTACCTACCAAAGAACTCTGATCACCCATGAAATCAACCTGAGATCAGAACTATACACGTCTGGATCTCTACAGGGGCAGAAGATGCCAGTGGGCAGGTAAAGTGGAGTCAGAACGTCAGACTGATATTGGAAGATAAACAAAAGGGGGAGGGAGGCACCAGAAGAGACCCATTGGAAAGTAATATGCCTAATACGAGAGTGCCCTGAGTCTGGAGACCAGCATTAACTTGGAGTCTGGTTGAAAGCACTCAAAAAGAGCAAAGGATCCTGGAGGAAAATTGTGGGAATTGGGGCGGCGAGGGACAGGGATTTAAGTCCCCAGATCCAGGAAAGCCTCCTCTTGCACTGAGCCAGAGAGAGGGGGCCGAGAAACCAGGTATTGGTCCCTGAGCCACCAGCGTGCCTGAGAACGTGTGGGGCCTAGAACCCTTGCCAGAGGGCAGAATGCCGCGCTGTGCTATCAGAGCCTGAGATGCACATGCCCCACACCCTCCCCTGGGATACTTGCGCCCAGGAGCCAGCAAGGTGCTTTCTTACCCGGAAAGACCAGGCACTCCCAGCCAGAGCCAGTAGAAAATACTCAGTGTGTAGTGGCAGCTTGGAAATTCTCTGTCGGTCTGAAGCTGCCCAGACAGCTGACGCTGCCATGGTTTTGGGTACAAGCAGGAGATCCTGCATCTCCAGGGACGGAGACACAGAACCTGCTGTGCCAGCAGCTCTGCAGCACCCACATATGAGCAGACTGAGGCTTCTCTCTGAGAGGGAGGTTGGGATACAGTTTGCTTTCTTCTAAACCTCAAAAAACCAACAAAAGCTGTCAAGGTGAGAGAAAAAACAAAAACAAAACAAAACAAAAAAAAAACAAAACGAATGAAAAAACCATGAAAAGGTCCAGAGAACAAAAGCCTGAAAAACCAGTTTCCACAGAGCCCACCCCCTTGAGGGGAGCAGGAGGACTTAACTCAGGGAACATCATTGACTGAAAACCAATTTGGCAGGGCCCTCCCCCAGAAAACCAACCAGGAAAGAAAAAAAAAAAAAGACAACAGGAAAACAACCACCACCACTTCATAGATGCAATTCTATTTTTAACTCGTTCCCACTATTCTGGTTCATATTTATATAGATAGATAATTTGTTAACCTGTTTATCATCGCAGTGAGATGTCCAGTACATCAATTATTATTGATTATGGAAATAACCTTCTAACCTGAACTTTTTGATACATGCACCCTTGTTTTTCTTTCGCTTTAGTATTTTTTTTAATTTTAGTTTAGTCTAGTTTCTTTTGTTTTCTTTTTATTTTTTAATATTCATATACAGTTAAACTTCAAGATAACCCCCTTTACCCAATCAATGTGAAGCTTATAGGTAAACAAATTTTTAATCCTCCAGTACCTTAGGAAAGTTGAGTCCTTTAACAAATATATCAAGACACATCCAGGAAGAATCAAAATAAACTTCCTCACCCACACTGAGAATTTATAACCACTTTCCCAACTTTTTCTTCTGCCAATGTTTCTGTGTATTTGTGTTTATCCTGATAGCTTATAAATCTTATAATTGAGGTTCTTTTTGACGAGGTTTTACTCTTTTTGCTTTAATATATGTATATATATACATGTATGTATATATATACACACACTTTTTTTCTGTTGTCATATACGTTTTTTTAATTTGAAGTCATTTTTTTTAAATTTTTACACTTATTTTCAGCATAACAGTATTCATTATTTTTGTACCACACCCAGTGCTCCATGCAATACGTGCCCTCTCCAATACCCAAAACCTGATTTCCCCAACCTCCCACCTCCCACCCCTCCAGACCACTCAGATTATTTTTCAGAGTCCATAGTCTCTCATGGTTCACCTCACCTTCCAATTTCCCTCAACTCCCTCCTCCTCTATAACTCCCCTAAACCTCCATGCTATTTTTTATGCTCCACAAATAAGTAAAAACATATGATAATTGGATCTCTCTGCTTGACTTATTTCACTCAGCATAATCTCTTCCAGTCCCGTTCATGCTGCTACAAAAGTTGCGTATTCATCCTTTCTGATGGAGGCATAATACTCCATAGTGTATATGGACCACATCTTCCTTATCCATTTGTCCATTGAAGGTGATCTTGGTTCTTTCCACAGTTTGGTGACCGTAGCCATTGCTGCTATAAACATTGAGGTACAGATGGTCCCTCTCTTCACTACATATGTATCTTTGGGGTAAGTACCCAGTAAAGCAATTGCAGGATCATAGTGAAGCTTTATTTTTAATTTATTGAGGAATCTCCACACTTCTCTCCAAAGTGGCTGCACCAACTTGCATTCCCACCAACAGCCTAAGAGGGTTCCCCTTTCTCCACATCCTCTCCAATGCATGTTGTTTCCTGTCTTGCTAACTTAGGCCATTCTAACTGCTGAAAGGTGGTATCTCCATATGGTTTTAATTTGAATCTCCCTGATGGCTAATGATGATGAACATTTTTTCATGTGTCTGATACTTCTGTTATGTGTTCATTGGAGAAGTGTCTGTTCATATCTTCTGCCCATTTTTTGATATGATTGTCTGTTTTGTGTGTGTTGAGTATGAGTTCTTTTTTTTTCTTTTTTTTTCTTTTTTATATTTTATAAACATATATTTTTATCCCCAGGGGTACAGGTCTGTGAATCACCAGGTTTACACAATTCACAGCACTCACCAAAGCACATACCCTCCCCAATGTCCATAATCCCACCTCCTTCTCCCAACCCCCCACCCCCAGCAACCCTCAGTTTGTTTTGTGAGATTAAGAGTCACTTATGGTTTGTCTCCCTCCCAATCCCATCTTGTTTCATTTATTCTTCTCCTACCCACTTAAGCCTCCATGTTGCATCACCACTTCCTCATATCAGGGAGATCATATGATAGTTGTCTTTCTCTGCTTGACTTATTTCGCTAAGCATTATCCACTCTAGTTCCATCCATGTTGTCACAAATGGCAAGATTTCATTTCTTTTGATGGCTGCATAGTATTCCATTGTGTATATGAGGAGTTCTTTATAGATCCTGGATATCAACCTTTTGTCTGTACAGTCATTTGAAAATATCTTCTCCCATTCTGTGGGTTGTCTCTCCGTTTTGTTGGCTGTTTCCTTTGCTGTGCAGAAGCTTTTGATCTTGAGGAAATCCCAAAAGTTCATCTTCACTTTTGTTTCAGTTGCCTTTGGAGACATATGTTAAAAGAAGTAGCTGTAGCTGATATCAAAGAGGTTACTACGTATATTCTCCTCTAGGATTCTGATGGATTCCTGTCTTACGTTGAGGTCTTTTATCCATTTTGAGTTTATCTTTGTGTACAATGTAAGAGAATGGTCAAGTTTCATTCTTCTACATATATCTGCCCAGTTTTCCCAGCACCATTTATTGAAGAGACTGTCTTTTTTCCACTGTATACTTTTTCCAGTTTTGTCGAAGATTATTTGACCATAGAGTTGAGGGTCCATATCTGGGCTCTTTACTCTATTCCACTGAACTATGTGTCTGTTTTTATGCCAGGACCATGCTGTCTTGGTGATCACAGCTTTGTAGTAAAGTTTGAAATCAGGTAATGTTATGCCCCAAGTTTCATATTTGTTTTTCAACATTTCATTAGCGATTTGGAGTCTCTTCTGATTCCATACAAATTTTTGGATTATTTGCTCCAGCTCTTTGAAGAATATTGGTGGAATTTTGATCGGAATGGCATTAAAAGTATAGATTGCTCTAGGGAGTATAGGCATTTTAACAATGTTTATTCTTCCGATCCAAGAGCATGGAATGGTCTTCCATCTTTTTGTGTCTTCTTCAATTTCTTTCATGAGTGTTCTATAGTTTCTTGAATACAGATCCTTTACCTCTTTGGTTAGGTTTATTCCCAGGTATCTTATGGTTCTTGGTGCTATAGTAAATGGAATCGATTCTCTAATTTCCCCTTCTGTATTTTCACTATTAGTGTATAAGAAAGCCACTGATTTCTGTACATTGATTTTTGTATCCTGCCATGATGCTGAATTGTTGTATGAGTTCTAGTAGTTTGGGGATGGAGTCTTTTGGGTTTTTCATATAAGGAATCATGTCATCTGCGAAGAGAGAGAGTTTGACTTCTTCATTGCCAATTTGGACACCTTTTATTTCTCTTTGTGGTCTGATTGCTGTTGCTAGGACTTCTAATACTATGTTGAACAACAGTGGTGAAAGTGGGCATCCTTGTCATGTTCCTGATCTCAACGGGAAGGCTACAAGCTTTTTCCCATTGAGGATGATATTTGCTGTGGGTCTTTCATAGATAGATTTTATGAGGTTCAGGAATTTTCCCTCTATCCCTAGACTTTAAAGTGTTTTAATCAGGAACGGATGCTGGATTTTTTCAAATGCTTTTTCTGCATCAATTGAGAGGGCCATGTGGTTCTTCTCTCTTCTCTTATTAATTTGTTCTATCACATTGATTGTTATGCAAATCTTGAACCATCCTTGTAGCCCAGGGATGAGTTCCTCCTGGTCATGGTGGATAATCTTTTTAATGTGCTGTTGGATCTGCTTGTTAGGATCTTGTTGAGAATTTTAGCATCCATATTCATCAGTGATATTGGTCTGAAATTCTCCTTTTTGATACAGTCTTTGCCTAATTTGGGGTCAGGGTAATGCTGGATTCATAGAAAGAGTCAGGAAGTTTTCCTTCTGCTTCAATTTTCTGAAATAGCTTCAGGAGAATAGGTGTTATTTCTTCTTTGAAAGTTTGGTAGAATTCTCCAGGGCATCTGTCAGGTCCTGGGCTCTTGTTTTTTGGGAGGTTTTTGATCACCACTTCAAACTCGTTATTAGATATCGGTCTATTCAAGTTGTCAATTTCTTCCTGATTCAATTATGGGAGTTTATAGTTTTCCAGGAATTCATCCATTTCATCTAGGTTGCTTAGCTTATTGGCATATAACTGTTGATAATAATTTCTGATGATTGTTTCTACTTCATTGGTGTTCGTTGTAAACTCTCCCTTTTCATTCATAATTTTATGTATTTTAGCTTTCTCTCTTTTCTTTTATATTAGTGTCACCAATGGTTTATCGATCTTATTCATTCTTACAAAAAACCAGCTTCTAGCTTCATTGATAAGTTCTACTGTATCTCTGGTTTCTACCTCATCGATCTCAGCTCTAATCTTGATAATTTCCTTTCTTACATGTGGAGCTGGTTTGATTTGTTGTTGATTCTCCAGTTCTTTAAGGTGTAGAGACAGCTTCTGTGTTCTGGATTTTTCACTATTTTTGAGGGAGGCTTCGATGGCTATGTATTTCCCCCTTAGGACAGCCTTTCCTGTATCCCATAGGTTTTGGACTGAATTGTCTTCATTCTCATTGGTTTCCATGAATTGTTTCAGTTCCTCGTTGATTTCCTGGCTGATCCAAGCATTCCTAAGCAAGGTGGTCTTTAGCTTCCAGGTTTTTGGTTCCTTCTGAACTTTTCCTTGTGATTGAGCTCCAGTTTCAAAGCATTGTTATCTGAGAATATGCAGGGAATAATCTCAGCCTTTTGGTATCGGTTGAGTCCTGACTTTTGACCCAGTATGTGCTCTATTCTTGAGAAGGTTCCACGTGCACTTGAGAAGAATGAGTATTCTGTTGTTTAGGGTGGAATGTTCTGTATATATCTATGAGGTCCATCTGGTACAATGTGTCATTCAATGCTCTTGTTTCTTTATTGATTTTCTGCTTCGATCATCTTCTATATCTGAGAGAGGTATGTTAAGATCTCCAACAATTAGTGTATTCATATCAATATGACTCTTTATCTTGATTAACAGTTTTCTTATGTAATTGGCTGCTTCCATATTGGGGGCATAGATATATAAAATTGTTAGATAATATTGGTGGATAGTCCCTTTAAGGATGATGTAGTGTCCTTCTGTATCTCTGACTACAGTCTTTAGTTTAAAATCTAATTTATCTGATATAAGCATCGCTACCCCAGCCTTCTTTTGAGGCGCATTGGCATGAAAGATGCTTCTCCATCCCTTCACTTTCTGTCTAGGTGTATCTTTAGGTTCAAAATGGGTCTCTTGTAGGCAACATATGGATGGGTCCTGTCGTTTTATCACGTCTGCAACCCTGTGCTGT
Source organism: Mustela nivalis (assembly GCF_964662115.1). Classification (NCBI taxonomy): domain Eukaryota; kingdom Metazoa; phylum Chordata; class Mammalia; order Carnivora; family Mustelidae; genus Mustela; species Mustela nivalis. Next base: position 29,538,356 of record NC_139022.1, read on the forward strand.
TTTATGGGTGCATTTAGGCAATTCACATTGAGGGTGATTATTGATAGTATGTTTTTATTGACATCGTGTTACCTTTGAATTCTTTCTTTCTGTATATTGTCTCTATATTTTTGTTCTATGCTATTTTGGGGCTTTTTCCTCCTTTAAAGAAGCCCCCTTAATATTTCCTGCAGTATCGGTTTGGTGGTTGCATAGTCTTTTAAGCCTTGCCGGTTTTGGAAACTCTTTTTCTCTCCATCCATTTTGAATGTCAGTCTTACTGGGTAAAATATTCTTGGCTGCATGTTTTTCTCATTTAGTGCCCTGAATATATCTTGCCAGCCCTTTCTGGCTTGTCAGGTCTCTTTGGACAGGTCTGACGTTATTCTCATGGGCTTTCCTCTGTACGTAAGTATCTTCTTTGTCCTAGCTGCTCTCAGCTGGGTCTGCCTACAATTATAATTCTTCATTGTTACTATTAGGTGTCTCGAAGACTTCCGATAATCTGTCATCTTGGGGCAGAACCTTTCGGCCTCTAGTACATGAACGCTTGTTCCAATCACGAGATTTGGAAAATATTTATGAAGAACTTGTTCCACTATATCTTCTAGACTTCTTTATTCCTCCGTCCCTTCAGGTATTCCAATAATTCTGACGTTCGTATGTTTCATGGCATCATTTATTTCCCTGATTCTGTTTTCATGGCTTCTAAGCTGTTTGTTCTAGGCTTCCTCCTCATCCTTTCTCTCTATCGGTTTGTCCCCTAGATCACCAATTCTATCTTCTGTCTCAGTTTCTCTAGCATTGAGAGAATTTAGATTAGATTTGAACTCATTGAGAGCATTGTGAAGCTCATTCATGGTAGCTTTCAGCTCTTCCCTAATATTGAAAACATGATCTCTGGTCGTTTTCAGTTCAGCCCTACTCAATTCTGTTTGGTCACCCATGGCTTTCTCCAACCTAGCTATTGCTTGGATAATTGTTAGCCTGAATTCTCTTTCGACATATTTTCTATGTTGATAGTTATTAGCTCTGTTGCAGAAGGTCCATTCTCTTTATTTTTCTTCTGTTGGGCATTCCTCCTCCTAGTCATTTTGGTGAGAGATGGCTGAAGGGGAGTAGCTGGGTATATCAACCATGGGGCAGTCAAGGTGCAGCCTGGAATGCTTCTGAGCAATCAGGGTTCCCTACCCAAATGAGAGGAAAAAGAAAGAAAAAGAAAAAAAGACAGAGGGAGAGAGACAGAAAAGAAAAGTGAGATAAAAAGAAATTTCAGTCCAAATGGGCCCCAAGGTAAGATTTATGAAGTATACAAACCGACACAGACAAACAAAAAGACTGATAAAAGTATATGACAAGAGAAAAAAAATATACATATATACTTGCATATATATATATATATATATATATATATATATATATATATGCAAACAAAGGAAGAACCTCGTCAAAAAGAACCCCACATTTAAGATTTATATACTATCAGGACAAACAAAAGCACAGAAATACTGGTGGAAGAAAAATATGGGAGAGTGGTTGTAAATTCTCAGTGTGTGTGAGGAAGCTTGTTTTCATTCTTCCTGGATGTATCTTGATATGTTTGTTAAAAGACTCAACTTTCCTAAGATAAAGGGGGATTAAAAATTGGTTTACCTATAGGGCTAGTATTGATTGGGGAAAGGGGATAACTTTGAAGTTTAACTCTATAAGAATATTAGAAAATAAAAATAAAAAAGAATAAACTTGACTAAACTAAACTAAAATTAAAAAAATTCAAAAAAACAGAAATACAAAAGAAAAAGACATGTGTATGTATCAAAAATTTTAGGTTAGAGGGTTATTATGGAATTTGATGTACTGGACATCTCACTGTGATGGTAAATAGGTCAAAAAAATATCTATATAAAAAAAAAAGTGAACCAGAATAGTGGGAACAAGTTAAAATAAAAGTTGTCCTATGAAGTCGTGGTGGTTGTTCTCTTGTAGTCTTTTTTTTTTTTTTTTTTTTTAATTTCCTGGTTGGATTCTGGAGGAGGGTCCTGACACCAGGGTTTTCAGTCAATGATGTTCCCTGAGTTAAGTTCCCCTGCCCCCCTCAAGGGAGTGGTCTCTGAGGAAACTGTTTTTGTTTTTTTTTTTTTCCAGTCTTTTTTTTTCTCTGGTGGTTTTTATGTTTGTTCACTTTTTTTTTTTCTCTCACCTTGACCGCTTTTGATGGTTGTTTTTAGTTTTAGAGGAAAACAAACTGCACCCTGACCTCCCTCTCAGAGAGAAGCCTCAGTATGGCTGCAGAGCCCAAATAAGTTTCCCCTTGGCCTCTGGTTCCAAGTCGCGGGCCCTGAGATGCAGGATCTTTTGCTTGTACCCCAAACCACTGCAGCAGCGGCTGTCTGGGCAGCTTCAGACCACCAGAGAGGTTCCAAGCAGCGATCACACACTGAGATTTTCCTGCTGGCCCAGGCTGGGAGTGCCTGGTCTTTCTGGGTCTAAGAGCGCCCTGCTTGTGTGCACCTCTTTCAGGGAGGCTGTGGGTAATGCACGTATTTCAGTCTCTGAGAACAGGATGCAGGTCCGAAAGCACCATGCTGGGTCTTCCCGCACCTCTTTCAGGGGAGAGTTTGAGGCCTGCCTCGTAGGCTCTTAAACAATGGCATGGGTCAAAGAGCACCAGCTGGGCCTCTGTGAACCTTTTTTAGGGGAGGATGAGGGGTGCGTGCATCTCAGGCTCTATAGCAGTGCTCCTGCGTTCTGCCATCTGGCATGGCTCCCATCCTCTCACAGGAGCTGGACCCAATGCGTTCTCGGGCGCACTGGCGGCTAGGGGAACAAGACCTGGTTTCTCCGCCTTACTCTCTCTGGCTCAGCACCAGGGAAGGCTGTCCTGGGATCAGGGACTTAAGCCCTTCTCCCTAGCCGCCCTGATTCCCACAATTTCCACCATGTAATCCTTTACTACTTTGAAGTGCTTTCAACCAGTCTTTAAGTTAATGCTGGTCCACAGATGCAGGACACTCTGGCTCATATTAGGGGTATTACTTTCCAACTGGTCGCCTCTGGAGGCTCCTTCCCCCTTTTGTTTATCTTCCAATATCAGTTCGCCATTCCCACTCTGCTTAACCTGCCCAATGGTAATCTTCTGCCCCTGTAGAGATCCAGACATGTATAATTCTTATCTCAGGCTGATTTCATGGGTGATCGGAGTTCTTCGGTAGGTAATCAGCTCACTTTAGGGTACAGGTTTAAAAGGCACCTCTTCCTACTTCCCCACCATCTTGTCCCCCTACAGACTTGAAATATAATTTTATATCTAACTTACTTTATTGTAAGCATACAATATATTAGGGGTGCCTGGGTGGCTCATCAGTTAAGGATCTGACTTCAGCTCAGGTCACGATCTCAGGGTATGGGATCAAGCTCTGTGTCAGGCTTCATGCTCAGGAGTCTTTTTGTCCCTCTCTCTTTCTCTACCCCTCCCCTTGATGGTGTGCACTCTCTTTCTGTCTCTCTCTCTCAAATAAATGAATAAAATTTAGAAAAATAATGCACTGGGTGTGATGGCATAAACAATAAATCTTGGAACAGTGAAAAATAAAATACAATTTAAAAAAAGAAAAAAATCTAATTATTTTTAAAATTCTGTATATTATATATATAACATACAAAATAGTTGTTAATTGTTACTAATAAGGCTTCCAATCAACAATAGGCTATTAACACTTAATTTGGGGGGATTGAAAAATTGTATGTGGATTTTTTATTGTACAAGAGAGTTGGCATCTTTAAATTCCATATTCTTTCTGTCAACGATATTGTCCTAAAATTTTTGAGTGTAACAGTTTTGTTTTTATCGCTCTTTAGTTCTATTTTATGTTATGTTAGTCATCACACAGTATACCATTAGTTTTTGATGTAGTGTTCCATGATTCATTGTTTGCACATAACACTCAGTGCTCCATGCAATACATCTCCTTAATACCTGTCAGTGAGCTAACACATCCCCCCATTCCTTTCTCCTCTGAACACTTCAGTTTGTTTCCCAGGGTCCATAGTCTCTCAAGGTTTATCTTTCCCTCTGATTCTCCCACTTCATTTTTTCCTTCCATCTTCTAATGTGCTCCATGCTATCTTTATGTTCCACATATAAGTGAAACCGTATGATGATTGTCTTTCTCAGCTTGACTAATTTCACTCAGCATAATATCTTCCAGTTCCATCCATGTCAATACAAATGGTGGGTATTCATCTTCTCTGATGGCTACATTATATCCCATTGTACATATGGACCACATCTTCTTTATCCATTCTTCCGTGGAAGGGCATCTCAGCTCCAACAGTTTGCTTATTGTGGAAATTGCTGCTATGAACATTGGGGTGCACATGCCCCTTTCTTTTGATATTCATCTGTATCTTTGGGGTAAATGCCCAATAGTGCAATTTCTGGGTCATAGGGTAGTGCTATTTTTAAATTTTTGAGGAACCTTCATATTGTTTTCCAAAGGGGCTGTACCAACTTGCATTTTTCAGTTCTTAAATATGCAACAGTACATCTCACTTCTCATACTTTATAAATATTTTTGGGACACATATGTAATAGAAAAAGTAAAAATATAAAACATTTTAGCAGCATCTAATAAAACTGAGAAGTGTATGACCTATAACTAATTCTATTTGTAACTACATACCAAAAACAATCTAGCTTATTGTATTTACATGTATACAGAGATTAACAGTGATGTATATTTTACAATATTTTGGGGTAGCAAAGAGTAAAAGACATCAGTTTTTAATATAAAGAAAAATGGATTGGGGAAAATTGAAGGGAGAGATGAACCATGAGAGACTGTAGACTCTGAGAAACAAACTGAGGGTTTTGGAAAGGAGGGTAGTGCGGAGGGTAGTGGGCATAAGCTTGGTGATGGTATTAAGGAGGGCACGTATTGTATGGAACACTGGGTGTGATGCATAAACAATAAATCTTGGAGCACTGAAAAAATAAAATTGAATTAAAAAATACTTGGAGTAATGACCATATGGAAAGATGTTAAATAATCTTAATCAGTAAACTATAACCCTAAATATGTAATCTACATGAAAATAGTTATATTGACAAATATCTGTAAAATATTCACGGATGATTACATTGGGATTTTACAAAGGTTTGTAGAATGACCAAAAGTCACCAAAAAGGAGAGGAAAAAAAAAGTGAAGCTTTTGCCAGCCTCGCTCCCAAGGGACAAGGGGAGTAGCAGTGGTTGTCAGGTTCCATAGCAGCTAAAACTGCTGGAAGGATGACCATAGGTGAGGGCAGAGCCTCAGAGGGGAGTATCTTGGCCATTAACTGTCTCAGCCTGACAGACAATGCTGAGGGTATCAATACAAAGATCTGTTTTCTAACCTTTAATCATTTGCTTGTGGGCTGTCATTGGCAAACCACGCAGAAGGATGAGGGACAATTAACCCCTTCTGGTCACAGAACAAACATGCATGAGCCTGGGGGGGGGGAGAAGAGATTCTTCAGCACAATGAAGATATTTGTCCTCTTTCTTCACAGTTTGTGGGCACTAAAGCAGTCTATAACTATATAGTTTGCAAATTAAGGCTTTGTAACAAAATTTTAAAATCATTGATTATTTGTACTACCAAAATAATCATTTATGTGAAGATATTTGTAACAGACACTATTTTATTTCAAATAATTGCTATCAAGATTCAACAATGACATCACTAAGCTTATTAATAGGTAATTTATTTTGGAATTGGGGACATATCCATCCTATTGAATATAACCCAGTCTCCAAGCACTGAAATGCTAAGATCTTAAATTAGCTCACTAAAATTCACCAAAACAAAACAAACAAACAAAAAAGAAAAGAAAAAAGAAAAAAAAAACATACTGCGGCCTGATTTTCGCACTAAAATAGAAGTTTAAATTACATAACTCAGATTTTTAACCATATCATTAGAGGTTTTCATTTTTGAAACTCAGTGTCAGGTACACTAAATTGTATGTTTACAGAAAATAACCTAAGAGGGGAAAAACAATCAAAGCTATGTTAAATGTTAATTTTAATGTATCTGATTATGTTTAAGAAGCGTAATTCTTTAGCCATCTCTAGAAAATAGTTTTGCTCATTATGTTTCTTCAAATGTTATTTTTGGACACATTTAAGAAAGCAGAAATTTTATGAAAAAAATAATGAAAGATTTTTCTATCCAATGAACAATAATATTAATTCTGAATTTGGATGAAGATTTCCAATAATGGTCTTTAATGTGCTCTAAAGGATGTAGAAACCTGAAACCTTCTTACAATGGGATAGATATGGTTCCTCTGGCTAGAGGTATCACTATCAAAAACACATGAATAAATTAAAAAATTGAAAATGTTAAACTTTTTTTGAGCAGCTACTAGTTTGATACTTGTAAGCGAGTGCATTTGAGTGCTTGTAGCTTTTCCATTTCAGTTTTTAACTCTAGATGCAGGAAATTTGAAACACAAATTCCAAGTATTAGGTGTTGTATATAATTTGATAAATAACTTTACCAACTACATAAACTTGTAAACTTTTATTAGTAAAGACTGTGGAAATTGTATTTTAGACACATTCCCTAAAAAGAAAAGTAATTGTTATAAAAAGAAATTTAAAGTGATTTTTTTTGTTGTTGTTGCTGAGGTTTTTTGGTTGGGAAAATTGGACATCCACATGCAGAAGAATGAAACTGGACCATTTCTTTGCACTACACACAAAAATAGGGTCAAACTGGATGATAGACCTAAATATGAGACAGGAATCCATCAAAATCCTTGAGGAGAACATAGGCAGCAACCTCTTTGACTTCAGCCAAAGCCACTTCTTACTAGACATGTCTCCAAATGCAAGGGAAACAAATGCAAAAATGAACTACTGATACTTCATCAAGATAAAAAAAAAAAAACCCTTTTGCACAGCAAAGGAAAAAGTCAACGAACCAAAAGACAACTGACAGATGGGAGAAGATATTCACAAATTAGGGGTTAATATCTCAAATATAAAGATTTTATGAAACTCAGTAAGTTCCATGGAACAAATAATCCAATCAAGAAATGGGCAGAAGACATAAACAGACATTTCTGCAAAGAAGACATCCAAAAAGCAACAGACAAATGAAAAAGTGCTCAATATCACTTGGCATCAAGGAAGCACAAATCAAGACAATGGGATAGGACCTCATACCAGTCAGAATGGTAAAATTAAGTCAGGAAATGACAAATGTTGTCCAGGATGTGGAGAAAGGGGAATCCTCCTCCACTGTTGGTGGGAAGGAAAGATGGTGCAGCCTCTTTGGGACACAACATGGGGGTTCCTCAAAAAGTTGAAAATAGAGCTACTCTATCACCCAGCAATTGCCCTACTGAGTATTTACCCCAAATATGTAGGAATCCAAAGGGACATCTTCTTCCCAATGTTTATAACAGCAATATCCTCAATAGCCAAACTATGGGAAGAGCTCAGATCCATCAACAGATGAATGGATAAATAAGATGTGATTATACAAACTCACACACACACACACACACACACACACACACACACACCACAATGGAATATTACACAGCCATAAAAAATGATATCTTGCCATTTACAATAATGTGGATGGAACTAGAGGATATTATGCTAGATAAAATAAGTCAATCAGAAAAAATATAATTTTCATATGATCTCACTGATATGTGGAACTTAAGAAATAAGGCAGAGGTTCATAGATGAAGAGAGGAAATAAATGGTTCAGGACAAAATCAGAGAGGGAGACAAAGTATAAGAGACTCTTAATCTCAGGAAACAAACTGAGGGTTGTTAGATGGGAGGGCAGTGGATGAATGCAGAGACTGAATGATGGAAATTGGGGAGCATATGTGTTGTGGTAAGTTCTGTGTGTTATGTAAGACTTATGAAACACAGACTTGTACCCCTGAAACAAATAATATATTATATGTTAATAATAAAAATAAAAAAATAAAATTTTTTAAATTATAAAATCTTTGTAATAATGTAGCTCAATAACACAGTTTGTTTTATATTGTCTCATTTTATTCTTCACATCTGGGTGTTGTAAATGGAACCATGAAATGTATCATTATAGTCATAAAATTGAGGGGTGATACATACATTTCTTAATTACTTTAGAGTGTCCATATTGTATTCAGTTTTATTGCAACAAAAAGTATTGAGAATTGGTTTTCTGCTATCATTTTCCAAAACACCGCAAGATCTTTGTTTTACAATCATGAACTAAAATGGTAGATATATAACCATGTCTGTGGTTTTATGGACCAGGTTCAAAAGGCCCCACATATTCCAAATATACCATTCCTCCATCCAGTCCATTCTGGTGTCAAGGCATGGTCCATTCAATTTAGATCAACACCATCTACTTCACCATCTTTGCTCACTTTGTCTCTCTACTTGCAGCGCTGCACTTCCCCAAATGACCACTAATTTAACATTTCTAAAGTGCAGATCTAATCATTTTGCTGCTGCTTGTAAAACTCTGGGTCACAGAAGGGCAAGAAAGAATTATATAAACTAAAGTAGGAAAGAATGAGCGATTGAAACATTTATCCCTTATGCTTTGCCAACCTTCAGACATTTGCACATGTTGTGCCTTTTCTGTGGCATATTGTCCCTGAGAACGTCCCTTCTGCCACAGTCTCCTGTACTTATCTGAGGGAACATCTAGACAACATTTGTACTGAGTTACAGAGGCTGATCTCAGTCCCCTTTTTTGACCAAATCCATGTATCACAGCTAGAACAGATGTGTACTTATGAGTCATACACTTTCCGCATTAGCCTCATATATATATTAGACTTATCATACATTGTATGGTACCTCTTTCCATATAAAACTATAGAGGTTCAAATTCCTTGAAAACAGCAACCATATAGTGCTCAAATTTTAAACTCATTTAGCTGTTATTTTGGATTATAAGAGTTTAAGTATTTATTGAATAAATGACAAAGTTTGTATATTTGATATCATGCTTCTCTTTTTTTGTTCAATAAAGTACATACTTCAAAACTCGATTCAGACATCACCTCAAGCAGGGAATCTCCCCTAAATCTTGCTTTCATTCTGAGTTTATATTTGTCCCGCAGTTTCTTATGCAAGCATAGATACTAAACCTACAGTTTAACCACTAGGTACTTTCAGTTTTGGACCATGTCCACATAGTGCATATCATTGTGATCTAACAAACTAAGGGATGATACAAGGTAGACAGATGACAGGATTGTCACAGTAATAAGTTATATTGAAATGAGCACATTTTATAAGATTATAAAATTTTACACTTACAGAAAAGTAGTATGAATAAGAATGGTATAAACCACAGCCACATACCTATTTACCCAGACTCAACAGTTAACATTTTTTTTACCTCTTTCTCTTCACCACCCTTTTCTTGCTCCCTCATTTCAAGCAATTATATAGAATCACTTGATCTTTTTTCTCTAAATATTTTAATTATGTATTTCCTAAGAATATGGGTGTTCTACATAGAGTGAAGTCATCAACTTCACTAAATATAAAATAACTATAATATAATTGTAAGAAATGTTTTGAAAGAATAAAAATTAGAAAATTAAAGAGTTTCTAAAAAATAAAAAATAAAAAATAAAAAGGGGGGTTTCTTTTTTTTAATTTTTAAAATTAATGTATTTATTTTCAGCATAACAGTATTTATTATTTTTTCACCATACCCAGTGCTCCATGCAATCCATGCCCTCTATAATACCCACCACCTGTTACCCCATCCTCCCACCCCCCTGTCACTTCAAACCCCTAAGATTGTTTTTCAGAGGGTTTCTTTTTTAATACAGGGAGGCAATATATAACAGTTTCCTACTATATAGTTTCTTTTAAAAAAAATTTTACTTATTTGAGAGAGAGAGAATGAGTGAGAGGGGCAGAAGGAGAAGGATAAGCAGACTCCTCACTAAGCAGGGAGCCCAGAGCACAGTTTGATCCCAGAACTCTGAGATTATGGCCTGAGCCAAAGGCAGAAGCTTAAACTACTAAACCATCCAGGTGCCCCTACTTTATAGTTTCTTGAAAGACAAGTCCCACATTCAACATTTTCTTCAGAGCTCCCATAACATCCTTATTTCTTAGACTATAGACCAAAGGGTTGAGCACAGGAGTGAATATGGTGTAAAAGACAGATACCATCATGTCCTTCTCTGGTGTATGGTAGGAGCTGGGGAGCATGTAAGTATAAATGGCAGCCCCATAGAAGAGGATGACCACAGTCATGTGGGAAGAACAAGTGACAAAGGCCTTCTTCTGTCCTTCTACTGAGTTCATCCTATGGATGGTGGTGAGGATAAAGTAGTAAGATCCTGAAATGACTATCACAGGAATGAGAAGCATAAGGACACAGCACAGGTACATGAAAATCTCATAGACGGAAGTGTCTGAACAAGAGAGTTTCAATACAGCAGGGACTTCACAGAAAAAATGATGTATCTCTCGAGATCTGCAGAAGGGGAAGGTCATGGTGATGGGAGTAAACAAGAAACCATCCACTGAACCCAGGAGCCAGCAGCCAGATGCTAGAAGGTGTAACACCCGATGGTTCATGAGGACAGGGTAATGAAGAGGATCGCAGATGGCCACATAGCGGTCGTAGGCCATGGAGGCTAGAAGAAAAAATTCTGAACCTGCTAGTGTCACATAGAGAAACATTTGTATCCCACATTCTATGTCTGAGATCTTGTTCATACCCATGACTTGGTCTATGAGCATCTTGGGCACAGTAACAGAAATATACATCATGTCCATGAGAGATAGCTGGCTAATGAAAAAATACATGGGTGTGTGGAGGTGGGCATCAGAATGTATCAATAGAATCAAGATGGTGTTTCCAGACAAGGCCATTAGGAAAAGCACGAAAATGACCAAAGAAAGGAGAGCTGGGTGTTTGGATTCACTGAAGATTCCCACCAGGGTGAAATCTGATCTCCCAGTGTGGTTAGCTAGCCAGTTGGTGTTCTCCATGTGATTTCACCTGGGCAACCAAGGGAAGCTTTGGGATTAATGAATCAATCATGAAACACCACCCACTGAAATGAATGTGTTGAGAGAGAAAGAGAGAACAAGAACCCAATTACATTATCAGAAAAAAAAAATCCATGGTTTTATAGATTTAGAGAATACAAATTATCTGTAATTATATAAATTTACCATTTGGGAGGTTGCATTGTTCATTGTATCATGAGTATTCCTTTTGCTATAGTATCCTTTATGAAGAAGCATATAGATTATTTTAGGTTAGCTATTGCCCTAACCAAACACAAAAGATGAATCAAAATGTAAAAAATATGATAGTTGTCTTTCTCTGCTATCATATGATCTCCCTGATATGAGGAAGTGGTGATGCAACATGGAGGCTTAAGTGGGTAGGAGAAGAATAAATGAAACAAGATGGGATTGGGAGGGAGACAAACCATAAGTGACTCTTAATCTCACAAAACAAACTGAGGGTTGCTGGGGGTAGGGGGTTTGGGAGAAGGGGGTGGGATTATGGACATTGGGGAGGGCATGTGCTTTGGTGAGTGCTGTGAAGTGTGTAAACCTGGTGATTCACAGACCTGTACCCCTGGGGATAAAAATATATGTTTATAAAAAATAAAAAATTTAAAAAAATGTAAAAAAAATATATATGTATATGTACATATGTATACATATATCTGTATATATTTATATACAGATATATAATATATATTTTTATATATATATTTTATATTTATATTTTATATATATAAAATATATATATATATATATATATATATATATATATATATATATATATATAAAATCACCCTTTCTGGAATTCTTATTGTAGATAATCAAAATATCATTATCTCTCAGGTCTAATAATCCAACTGAGTTTTATATTTTAAATTCATTTATTTGTGGCGCCTGGGTGGCTCAGTGGTTTAAGCCGCTGCCTTCGGCTCAGGTCATGATCTCAGGGTCCTGGGATCGGGTCCCGCATTGGGCTCTCTGCTCAGCAGAGAGCCTGCTTCCCTCTCTCTCTCTCTCTCTCTCTCTGTCTCTTCATCTGCTTGTGATTTCTCTCTGTCAAATAAATAAATAAAATCTTTAAAATAAATAAATAAATAAATAAATAAATAAATTCATTTATTTGACAGAGAGAGAGCAAAAGCAGGGAGAGCAGCAGGCAGTGTTAAAGGAAGAAGCAGACTCCCTGCTGAGCAGGGAGCCAATACGGAACTCAATCCCAGGAACACAGATCATGACCCAAGCCAAAAGGAGATGCCCAGCTGACTGAGTCACCCGGGTGTCCCTTCAACTGAAATCTTAAAAATTCTTTAAGGTGCATTCTATATAAGAAAAAAAATTATTATTAATTTTGTATAAGAAAAAATAATTCCACAGTGCACAGAAATATCAAATCATTACCTTGTACAACTGAAACTAGTAGAATTTTATGTCAGTAATACCCCAAAAAGAACAATCTAATGAACCAGGAAACATTATGTCAAAAACTAATGATTCACTAATTGAATTTAAATTTAAAAAAAGAAAAAGAAAAAAATATAATAAAGCAGAATAAAAAGTAACCTCAACAAAATTTGGGGAAAATCCATATGAAATTCTTGAACCCCACAGTGAGGCACTGTGATTGTATGGGGTAACCCACAAATCCCCCCAAACAGATCATGATCCTAACCAATGACCAAACCCTTAGATAGCCTAGGGTCACCATTTTGGAGCTCCAACTCTGAAGCCAGACTGGCTGTGTGTCCAGCTTATCCTCTATGCACTCTACCTCCATTCATTCTACATACATAAAAAAGAGGAAAAGAATAATGTTATATCATGCATATGTTTAGGATTAAATGAGGAAAGTGCTTGACCATTACTGGTTACAGATGACTTATGAATAAAATAGTTAATAGGTACAGTAATAATTATGCAGAATCTATGTAAGAGATGGCTGCTACTATTATCATTTGAAAATATGAGATCCATTATGTCAGTTCACAAGTTTAATATTTATTTATGCATTTAAAGATTTGATTGGACCATTTCTGTAGTCCTAAATAACTTACGAGTGTATATGTGTGTATATGTATATACATATATATGTATATATATATACTTATTATATACATGTATAATTATTCTATAAAAATAAACTTTAAGTCATCTATACTATATATTTTAAATACATAATATTTAATTATATATAATAAGTTATATATATCTTATTTTACCACTAAAATAAGATACATAATAAAATATATATATCTTATTTTATGGATATATCTTTTTTATTGCTAAAATATGATATATTATATATATATTGTATATCTTATTTTAGTGATAAAATAAGATATATATAATAATATATATTATTACCCTTATAAATAAGATAAATAAGATATTGATAATATATATTATGAATATATATAAATAATATAATATAAAAAGATAAAGATAAAGATAAACGAATAAATATAAATATAGATAAAGATAAATATAAATTTATATAAATTTATATATAAATATAAATTATAAATATATAATAATTATAATATAATATAAATAAGACATATAATAAGATATACATATCTATATATGTAATAAGTTATATATATCTTATTTTATCGCTAAAATAAGATATACATACACATCTTATTTTAACCCTGATTAAGCAGAACTTTATGAGAAATCTATCTAATTTGTATCCAGTACATGTTTTTCCAAGTTGAAATTCATCTTAGAATTTCTACTATCTACTTACATTTCAGAGGACAGGAAGTAGTATTTAGACAGTCATTGCTATTTATCAGAGAAGGCTTTAGTTGTTTCCCCAAATGTTATCTGCTTTAATGCACATAGCAATTAATTGTTCATGGAACTGAGATTCAGAGAGCAAAGTTGAACAACACTATGATATTTCTGACTCCAATTTACCATTTACTTCTTTATCTTGCTGTTCACAGCCAGCCTCTCTATCAGATGCTAAAGATAAATCAAAAAAATTTAAATCTAATTACAGTTAATGAGGTCACAGTCAGTCTATTCAGAGACAAAAATAGGAATGCAATTTAAAGCAGAATTCTAAGATAGCTACAAAATAAATAAAAACAATTAGCACAAAATACATCTGACCTTTCTTCAGAGAATAATACCTCCTTTTGACATTTTCTGTTCTGAAGTTTGAACTTTTGCAAACTTTTAATTTCTGACATGTCAAATCTCAAAATTCAGAAGTCCTTACTAAGAGGAAGCAAATATCGAGTCCTCTTTCTGGGAAGGGCTTAGAGGCAGTTATCATGTCTAGATATTTCGAGAAGAATTTACAATTTCTATGTTTTATGCTTTTAAAAATATATTTTATACTTTTTTCATAATTCTAAGACTAATTAAAACATCAAATTATTAATATTCTCAGTTGATAAAGCAGTTGAGAACACTGCAAATGATTTTGAGTTCTTAATATAGATATTCAACAAATTTTGACAAATTGCATCAACAACAATAGCCTTTCTATCACATCCCACCCTCACTGAAAGATGAAATTTGAGACCTGTGAAAAATAAAAACATAGCCTGATAAATTACAAAACACATCTGCTGACAAAGTCTGTATTTGTGGTCAAAATAAATTAATAATCAGGACAGTGAGCAATAAATGTGAAGGCCTTGAAACTGCTTGCTGAGTGAATGAAGGGAGACCACAAAGGTACTTGGGGTTTACTGAGAAATCTTTGCTGTGCTTTTGTAAATGTGGGTCCTGCCATTAAGACACACTGAACGGTCCACCTGGGATACCAGACACAAAAGTGAACACTGTCTGTTGTATGCATGGCGACTGGCCCTTCTGTTCATAGTTACTCCTTTCTAATATAATTCCTTGAGCTTCATATAAACAACTTAATGCATATTTAACATGTAAATTCATTGACAGTGGTGGTGGATTAATGTTAAACTTTATTTGAAGCTGACAGCATCCTAGGAATTGTTCTAATGCTTTATCATATTTTATCTTTCCCAAGACTCTACATCTTATTTTCTCAATTTACACAGTAAGGAATTCATATTCTTATGGTCTGCTTAACCGAGCACAACTACACTGAGTTGAGCCCACAGGCTGTAACTATGCCTCAGAATTTGGGGGGACCTGGTCTTCCCTACATAGTAGATAATTTGGGTATTAGGTCACCCACTGTCAGTTTCATTAGAAAATATAAATACGATTGAGATATTTATTTCTAACCCTCAAAAATTATCTCCACTCAAAGTAAAATCAATAGCTCATCTGCAAAATTTCAATTTCAGGAAAACAAATACATTATCCAATTATATAGGAAATGTGTAATATTCTTCTGTATGCAAATAATTAGAAAGCAAAAATACATTTTTTAATGTGCTATACAAAAAGATTCAAGAGAAAAGGTAAATTTGTTTTTTTCACTTACAAATAGGTAAAAAGAAAATTGAGGGCATATTTTCAACAACTATAATGGAGAATATCAGAAGCAGAAGTCAAGACAGTTAGAAAATAATCACCCTTTTTTTTTCTTGCAGTTCTGTCTGCTTCTCTGGTTGAATCCAGTCTCATTCAGATGGGCAAATGGAGTGTGACCAGGTTAAGTGTACAGAGAGAAGTAGGAGGGCTTTACTATGCCCATTAAGTGAGTGGATGAAAGTTTTCTGTCAACAAATCCCCTCTGAGATGATAGAGAAGAATGCAATTATAAGAGCTGAAGAAGCTAATAGCTATCCTTATTTCACTTTCCTGTTTTTTGCTGATGTCTTTTAAAAAATATTTTATTGGTCATCTCAATATGTATCAAAACCTTAACTGAATTAACAATATTCACACATTGCATTACTAATGAATTTTTGGCTATGACATATATGAGTTAGTTTTTTTTTTTTTTAAGATTTAAAAAATCTATTATTTATTTGAAAGACAGGGATCACAAGTAGACAGAGAGGCAGGCAGAGAGAGAGAAAGGGAAGCAGACTCCCTGCTGAGCAGAGAGCCCTATGTGGGGCTTGATCCCAGAACCCTGGGATCATGACTGGAGCTGAAGGCAGAGGCTTTAACCCACTGAGACATCCAGGTACTCCATGAGTTAGTTTTTATATAGCCTTTTCATTTTACAAAATACATATTTCATGTAGATGTGAATATATTTTTTCTCATTTTAGGTTTAAGGTAAATATTTGAAATATATAGATAGATAGATAGATAAATAGATAGATATAGATATAGATATTCCTTTTTCCTGATGTACACTCTGAAATTCATAGTTCACTACATTTTTCAAAGATAATATCATTAATTAGTACTATGGTTGAAACTAAAATTGAGATCATCTTCACATTTTTAAAATTTAGATCCCAATATATTAGTGTTATTCTGTATCTCTGACTACAGTCTTTAGCTTAAAATCTAATTTATCTGATATGAGAATTGCTACCCCAGCTTTCTTTTGAGGCCCATTGGCAGGAAAGATGCTTCTCCATCCCTTCACTTTCAGTCTGAATGTATCTTTAGGTTCCAAATGTGTCTCTTGTAGACAGCATATGGACAGGTCCTGTCTTTTCATCCAGTCTGCAACCCTGTGCTATTTTATGGGAGAATTTAGGCTGTTCACGTTGAGAGTGATTATTGAAAGATTAGTTTTTATTGACATCCTGTTGCCTGTGAAGTCCTTGTTTCTATATATTGCCTCTCCAAGTTTCTGTTCTATGACACTCTTGGGTTATTTCTTCTTTTATAGAACCACCCCTTAATATTTCTTGTAGTGCTGGCTTGGTGGTCACATACTCCTTGAAATCTTGCCAGTCTTGGAATCTCTTTATCTCTCCTTCAATTCTGAATGTCAGCCTTTCTGGATAAAGTGTTCTTGGCTGCATGTTCATCTAATTTAGTGCCCTGAATATGTCTTGCCAGGCCTCTCTGGCTTCCCAAGTTTCTGTGGCCAGGTCTGACGTTATTCTGATGGTCCTGCCTCTGTACATAGAGAATCTCTTCCCCTAGCTGCTCTTAAGACATTCTCTCTGAATTTATGACTGGTGAAATTCACAGTTATTTGCCTGGAGGTCTTTCTACACTCGTTGATCTTGGGGGCTGACCTTTCTGCCTCTAGGACATGAACACTTCTTCCATTACCCAGATTAGGAAAATTTTCATCCAGTGTTTATTATATGTTCAACTATGTGTTCAACTATATGTTCTAGTCTTCTCTTTTTCCCCAGCCCCCTAAAGGATCCCAATAATTCTGACATTGGAACGTGCCATGCCATCATTTATTTCCCTAATTCTGTTTTCATGACTTCTAAGCTGTTTTTTCCAGGACTCTTCCTGATCCTTCTTTTCTATCAGGTTTTCTTCTAGATCACTAATTTTATCTTCTGCCTTGGTTGCCCTAGCTGTCAGAGTAGGTAGACTAGATTGGATCTCATTGATAGCATTTCTAACTTCTGCCAGGTTGGCTCTCACTTCCTCCCTTTGTCAGTCTATGTTGCCACTAATGGTCTTCTCCAACCTAGCCATTACCTGAATAATTGTTACCATGAGTTCCTTTTCCAACATATTGTTTATGTACATATCCCATAGTTCTGTGGCAGAGGTCACAGTCTGAATTTTCCTCTGCTGGGTGTTCCTAAATTGTTTATTGTATACTTTCTGTTGTTATTCACATGGAATCTATATTACTTTAATATTACATTGATTTATTATTACAATTTTTTCTAATTTTTTAAATTTTTAACAAAAATTATAAGTAGAATGTGTCACAGGAATAAAAATCAAAGCATAAGAAACACAGTCAATTATACTGTGATGTATGTGAGGCTTGTGTTTTCACAGTATAATGTATAAACTTTTCAAATTATTAAATTGTACACCTGAAACTGGTGTAATATTTTGTATCAACTAGACTTAGTTCTTTTGAGACTTTCCTTTGTGTTCTTTCTTTTTTTTTTTTACATGATAAGGGCATCATTAATTTTTGGTATAGTGTTCCACGTGGCAGGATACAAAATCGATGCACAAAAATCAGTTGCATTTCTGTACACAACAGTGTGAATGGAGAAACAGAAAATAATCTATTCCATTTACAAGAACCATAATATAATTAGGAATAAACCTAACCAAAGAGGTAAAGGATCTGTACTTTAGAATCTAAAGAACACTGATGAAAAAAAAAAATGGACCAAGACATAAAATATTGGAAAAATATTCCATGCTCATGGATTGGAAGAATACACATTGTTAAAATGCCTAAGCTGCCTAGAGCAATGAACACTTTCAAAGAAATTCCTATCAAAATATCAGTGACATTTTTCACAAAGATGGAACAAACAGTCCTAAAATTTGCATGGAACAAGAAAAGACCCGAATCACAAGGTCACAAACAAAGCTGGGGGCATCACAATGGGTCACCTCAAGCTATATTACAAAGTTTTGATCATCAAGGCAGCATATTATTGGCACAAAAACAGAAACATAGATCAATGAAGCAGAATATAGAACCAGACATGGACTTTGAACTCTACTGTCAACTAATCTTCAACAACAAAGAAAGACTATTCAATGGGAAAAAGTCAGTCTCTTCAATATATGATGCTTGGAAAATTGGACAACCACATGGAGAAGAATGAAACTGGGTCATTATCTTACACCATGCACAAAGATAAACTCAAATTTGATGAAAGACCTAAGTGTGAGATAGGAATCCATCAAAATGTTAGAGGGTAACAATGGTAGTAAACTGTTTGACATTGGACACAACAACTTCTTTCAAGACACATCTCTAAGGTCAAGGGAAACAAAAACAAAAATGAACTTTTGGAACTTCATCAAGATAAAAACATGCACAGAAAAGGAAACAGTCAGCAAAACTAACAGGCGACCCATGAAATGGGAGAAAATATTTGCAAATGACATTTTGGTAAATGGCTGATATCCAAAATTTATAAAGAATTTATTACACTCAACATCCAAGAAACAAATAATATAGTCAAGAAATGGGCAGAAGACATGAAAAGACCCTTTTTCACAGACACACATGAGAAAATGTTGAACATCACTAGCCATCAGGGAAATTCAAATCAAAACCACAAGGAGATACCACCTTATACCAGTCATAATGCAAACATTAACAATACAGGAAACAACAAGTGCTGGCAAGGTTGTGGAGCAGGGGGAATCCCATACACTGTTGGTGGGAATGGAAGCTGGTACATCCACTTTGGAAAACAGTATGGGGGTTCCTCAAAACGTTAAAAATAGAGCTATCTATCCAGGAATTGCACTACTAGGTATTTACCCCAAAGATACAGATATAGTAAAAAGAAGGGACACACACAACCCAATATTCATAGCAGCAATATCCATGATAGCCAAACTGTGGAAGGAACAAGATGCCCTTCAACAGATGAATGGATAAAGACATGGTTCATATATACAATGGAATATCACTCAGCCATCAGAAAGGATGAATACCTCTCATTTGCACTGACATGGATGGAACTGAAGGGGATTATGCTAAGTGAAATAAGCCAAGCAGAGAAGACAATTTCCATATGGTGTCACTTATATGTGGAACATAAGGAATAGAGCAAGAGACCACAGAGGAAGGGGGGAAATACTGAATAGGAAGAAATCAGAAAGGGAGACAAACAATGAGAGACACTGGACTCCAGGAAACAAACTGAGGGTTACAGAAGGGAGGGGTTGGGGGATGCAATGGTGGGTGATGTGTATTGAAAAGGGCAAGTGTTGGGATGAGCACTTGGTCTTATAGGCAACTAATGAATCGTTGAACACCATGGCAAAATCTTATGATGTCCAAAATGTTGGCTAACTGAACTTAATGAAAAATAAAATAATAATAAAATAAAATAATAAAACAAAAAAGCTAACTCATCGTTTTAGAATATTTAAAAAAAATCTTTCTGCATTAAGACTTTAAAAAATAAAGCCATGTTTCACAGAAATTTGTTCTACTTCACATCATGTTTATTTTCATTATATTTTGTCTTCTGTTTCTAGGGTGTTACAAAAAGAAACATCAAATGTGCTAATGATATAGGCTATGAAGAGGTAATGCATTATCCTTCTCAAATCTTTTTGAAAGTTAAAGAATTCATATACTCTATTCATTCAGTTTGAAGCAGAATATTGGAAATCCGTT
Source organism: Mustela nivalis (assembly GCF_964662115.1). Lineage (NCBI taxonomy): Eukaryota > Metazoa > Chordata > Mammalia > Carnivora > Mustelidae > Mustela > Mustela nivalis. The sequence goes on from NC_139022.1 coordinate 29,558,561, forward strand.
TTCTTTTTTTTTAAGATTTTATTTATTATTTGACAGAGAGAGAAATCACAAGTAGGCAGCGCAGTAGGCAGAGAGAGGGGGGAAGCAGGCTCCCTGCTGAGCAGAGAGCCCAATGTGGGACTCGATCCCAGGACCCTGAGATCATGACCTGAGCTGAAGGCAGAGGCTTAACCTGCTGAGCCACCCAGGCACCCCGGACATCCATTTTCTAATTTAAAATCTCAAATACGGCAAGATCCTTATTTTAAGGTCATACAATAATTGAGTGTCTCTCAAAGCAATTGGAATCTATATGTTTTAAATAAGCTAATACTCCTCAATTTGAAGAGTTTAGACACAGCCAAATGAAAAGTCCGTGACATACAACCATGTCTGTGGTTTTATGGTACAAGTCCAAGAGGGTTATATTTACCTCAAATATCTTTCCAGTAGTGCCTTCTGATGTTAAAGCATGGTTCAATTCAGTGAGATTAATACTATTTTGTTCACTATTCTTAATTTACCTGGACTTCTTGCCTTCAGCCTTGTACTTTTTCAATTGGTGAGCACTGATTTAACATTTATAAAATACAAGTCCAATCACTTCATTACTTCGTGTATGATTCTGAGTTAAGGAATGGCAAGAAATGAGTATCTAGATTAAAGAAAAAAAGGAGGTTCCACTGGAATATTTACTGCTTGCATTTGGTCAATAATATTCTGTGCCTTTAATGAGACATCTTGTCTCTGAGAAAACCACTTCAACCCAGAACACAGTACTTATGTGAGGGTAGCATGCAGTCACAATTCAAAAATGAGCTCTAAGGGAGAGACAAGATGGCAGGGAAGTAGGAGGAGGCGCTGTTTCAACCTGTACCCTGAACTGAGTTGATTACCTACCAAAGAACTCCGATCACCCAAGAAATCAGCCTGAGATCAGAATTATACATGTCTGGATCTCTATAGGGGCAGAAAATGCCAGTTGGCAGGTTAAGCAGAGTGGGAATGTCGGACTGATATTGAAAGATAAACAAAAGGGGGAGGGAGCCACCAGAGGCGACTGACTGGAAAGTAATACCCCTAATACGAGAGTGCCCTGCGTCTGGGGACCAGCATTAACTTGGAGTCTTGGTTGAAAGCACTCAAAAAGAGCAAAGGATCATGGGGAGAAAGTGTGGGAATCGGGTCAGCTAGGGACAGGAGCTTATGTCCCAGACCCAGGACAGCCTCCCCTGGCACTGAGCCAGAGAGAGTGCGGCAGAGAAACCAGGTCTTCGTCCCTGAGCCGCCAGCATGCCCCAGAACGCGTGGGGTCCAGCTCCTGTGAGGGGCTGGGAGGCTCGCCAGATGGCAGAAGGCCAAGCCATGCTAACAGAGCCTGAGACCCGCATGCCCTACACGCTCCCCTGAGAGATGTGCACGCAAGCCCAGCGCTCTTAGACCCAGAAAGAACAGACACTCCCAGCCCGGGCCAGTGGGAAAATCTCAGTGTGAGATCACTGTGTGGAATCTCTCTGATGGTCTGGAGCTGCCCAGACAGCCACCGCTGCTGTGGTTTTGGGTACAAGCAGAAGATCCTGCGTCCCCAGGGACCGCGACTCAGAACCTGCTCTGCTAGCGGCCAAGGCAAATTGATATGGACCTGCAGCACCCACAGGGGACCTGGCTGAGGCTTTTCTCTGAGAGGGAGGTCGGGGTGCAGTTTGCTTTACTCTAAACCTCCAAAAACCATCAAAAGCGGTCAAGGCAAGAGAAAAGAAGTGAACAAACATAAAAACCTCTGGAGAACAAAATTCTGAAAAAAACGTTTTCCTCAGAGCCCACCCCCTTGAGGGGAGTGGGAGGACTTAAATCAGGGAACATCATTGACTGAAAACCCACATGGCAGGCCCCTCCCCAAGAAAACCAACCAGAAAAAAAAAAAAAAAGACAGCAAGAAAACAACCACCACTACTTCATAGGACTTCTTTTATTTTTAACTCGTTCCCACTATTCTGGTGCATTTTTTTTAAATACATAGGTAATTTATTAATCTATTTACTATCACAGTGAGATGTCCAGTACATCAAATTCAATAATAACCTTCTAACCTAAACTTTTTTATACATACACCTGTGTTTTTTCCTTTGCTTTTCTATTTTTATATATTTGTTTTAAATTTTTGGTTTCTTTAGTCTAGTTTATTCCTTTTTTATTTTTATATTCTAATATTCATACAGAGTTAAACTTTGAGGTAATCCCTTTCCCCAATCGATGCTACCCCTATAGGTAAACCAATTTTTAATAACCCTTTATCTGAGGAAAGTTGAGTCCTTTAACAAAGATATCAAGATACATCCAGGAAGAATCACAATAAACTTCCTCACCCACACTGAGAATTTATAACCACTCTCCCAACTTTTTTTTCTGCCAGTGTTTCTGTTTATTTGTGTTTGTCCTGACAGTATATAAATCTTATATTTAGGTTTCTTCTCGATGAGGTTCTCCTTTTTTTGCTTTTATAAATGTATATATATATACATTTATAAATGTATATATATATATATATATATATATATATATTATATATATATATATAATTTCTCTATTTCTCTTGTCATATACTTTTATCAGTCTTTTGGTTTGTTTTTGTTTCTATACCTCATAAATCTTACTTGGGGTACGATTTGGGCTGAACCTTCTCTTTTATCTTCCCTTTTTTTCCCTGTCCTTCAATCTCTCTCTTTTTTTCTTTTTCTTTTCTTTTTTTCTCTCGTTTGGCTGGGGAATCCTGATTGCTCAGAAGTGTTTCAGGGTGAACCTTTACCGCACCATGGTCAATACATCCAGCTACATACATTCAGTCCTCTCTAACAAAAATGACTAGGAGGAGAAATGCTCAACAGAAGAAAACTACAGAGGATGGGCCTTCTGCAACAGAGCTAATGGCTATCAACATACACAATATGTCAGAAAGAGAATTCAGACTAACAATTATCCAGGCAATAGCTTGGTTGGAGAAAGCCATGGATAACAAACGGAATTGATTAAGGCAGAACTCAAAGCCACCAGGAATGATGTTCACAATATTAGGGCAGAACTGAAAGCCACCAGGGATGAGGTTCACAATGCTCTCAATCAGTTCCAATCTAATCTAAATTCTCTCAAAGCTAAGGTAACTGAGACAGAAGATAGAATTCGTGATCTGGAGGACAAACAGAGAGAAAGCATCAGAAGGAAGCCTGGAACCAACAGCTTAGAAACCACGGAAACAGAATGAGGTAAATAAATGATGCTATGAAAAGTTCCAACGTCAGAATTATTGGAATCCCTGGAGGGGAGGGGAAAGAAAGAACTCTAGAAGATATAGTGGAACAAGTTCTTATGAAAGTTTTCCCAATCTCGCGAATGGGACCAGCGTTCATGTACTAGAGGACGAACGGTCTCCACTCAAGATTATAAACTCCAAAAAAACATCAAGGCACCTGATAGTCAAATTGAGAAATCATAACTGTAGATACAAGCTCTTGAAAGCCTCCAGGAAAAAGAAGCTCCTTACGTACAGCAGAAAGCCCATGAGAATAATGTCAGACCTGTCCACAGAGAACTGGCAAGCCAGAAAGGACTGTCAAGATATATTCAGGGCACTAAATTAGAAGAACATGCAGCCAGGAATGCTTTTTACAGCAAGACTGTCATTCAAAATGGATGGAGAGATAAAGAGTTTCCAAGACCGGCAAGACTTAAAGGACTATGCAACCACCAAGCTGACACTGCAGAAAATGTTAATGGGGCTTCTATAAAAGAGGAAAAGTCCTAAGAATAGCATTGAACAGAAATATAGAGACAATCTACAGAAAGAAAGACTTCAAAGGTAACACGATGTCAATAAAAATGTATCTATCAATAATCACCCTCAATATTAATGGCCTAAATGCGCCCATCAAATGACACAGGGTGGCAGATTGGATATAAAGACAGACCCATCTACCTGTTGTCCATAAAAGACACACTTTGAACCTAAAGATAAACCCAGACTGAAAGTGAAGGGACAGAGAAACATCTTTCATGCCAATGGGCCTCAAAGGAAGGCCGGGGTAGCAATTCTCATATAAGATAAATTACATTTTAAACTAAAGACTCTAGTCAGAGATACAGAAGGACACTACATAATTCTTAAAGGGACTAACTACCAAGATGATCTAACGATTGTAAATATCTATGCCCCCATTATGGGAGCAGCCAATTATGTAAGAAAACTATTAATCAAGATAAAGAGTCATATTGATATGAATGCATTAATAGTAGGATATCTTAACACGCCTCTCTCAGAAATAGACAGGTCATCGAAGCAGAAAATCAATAAAGAAACAGGAGCATGGAATGACACATTGGACCAGATGGACCTCATAGATATATACAGAACATTCCACCCTAAAACAACAGAATACTCATTCTTCTCAAGTGCACATGGAACCATCTCAAGAATAGACCACATACTGGGTCACAAATCAGGACTCAACTGATACCAAAAGAATGAGATTTTTCCCTGCATCTTCTCAGATCACAATGCTTTGAAACTGGAGTTCAGTCACAAGGAGAAGTTCGGAAGGAACCCAAACACCTGGAAGATAAAGACCACCTTGCTTAAGAATGCTTGGATCAACCAGGAGATCAAAGAAGAACTGAAACAATTCATGGAAACCAGTGAGAATGAAGACACTTCAGTCCAAAACCTATGGGATACAGCAAAGGTGGTCCTAAGGGGGAAATGCAGAGCCATCCAAGCCTCCCTAAAAAAAAAAGTGAAAAATCCAGAACACACAGACTGTCTCTACACCTTAAAGAACTGGAGAGTCAACAACAAATCCAACCAACTCCACACATAAGAAGGGAAATAATCAAGATTAGAGCAGAGATCAATGAGGTAGAAACCAGAGATAGAGTAGAGACTATCAATGAAACTAGAAGCTGGTTTTCTGGAAGAATCAATAAGATCGATAAACCATTGGCCACACTAATCCAAAAGAAAAGAGAGAAAGCCCAAATTCATAAAATTATGAATGAAAACAGAGAGATCACAACTAACACGAAGGAAGTAGAAAGAATCATCAGAAGTTATTATCAACAGGTATATGCCAATGAGCTAAGCAACCTAGATGAAATGGATGCATTCCTGGAAAACTATAAACTCCCAAAATTGAACCAGGAAGAAATTGACAACCTGAATAGAAAGACATCTAGTAATGAGATTGAAGCAGTGATCAAAAACCTCCCAAAAAAAACAAAACAAAACAAAAACAAAAACAAAACAAAACAAAAAAAAAAAAAAAAAAAAAAAAAAAAAACAAGAGAAAAGACCTGACGGATTCCCTGGGAATTCTACCAAACTTTCAAAGAAGAAATAATAACTATTCTTCTGAAGCTGTTTCAAAAAATTGAAACAGAAGGAAAACTTCCAGACTGTTTCTATGAAGCCAGCATTACCCTGATCCTCATACCAGGCAAAGGCCCTAGGAAGAGGAGAATTTCAGACCAATATCCCTGATGAATATGGATGCTAAGATTCTCAACAAGATCCTAGCAAACAGGATCCAACAGCACATTAAAAAGATTATCCACCATGACCAGGTGGGATTCATCCATGGGATGGAAGGGTGGTTCAACAGTCGAAAATCAATCAATGTCATAGAAAAAATTAATAAGAGAATAGAGAAGAACCACATGGTCCTCTCAATTGATGCAGAAAAAGCTATCCAGCATCAGTTCCTGATTAAAATTCTTCAAAATATAGGTATAGAGGAAACATTCCTGAACTTCATGAAATCTATCTATGACAGCCCCACAGCACATATCATCCTCAATGGGCAAAAGCTTGCAGCTTTCCCGTTGAGATCAGGAACACGACAAGGATGCCCACTCTCACCACTCTTGTTCAACACCGTATTAGAAGTCCTAGCAACAGCATTCAGACAACAAAGAGAAATATAAGGTATACAAATCGGCAATGAAGAAGTCAAACTCTCTCTCTTCGCAGATGACATGATTCCTTGTATGGAAAATCCAAAAGTCTCCACCCCCAAACTACTAAAACTCATACAGCAATTCAGCAGCATGGCAAGATACAAAGTCAATGTACAGAAATGTATAAGTGGCTTTCTTACACACTAACAATGAAAATACAGAAAGGGAAATTAGAGAATCAATTCCATTTACTATAGCACCAAGAACCATAAGATACCTGGGAATAAACCTAACCAAAGAGGTAAAGGATCTCTACTCGAGGAACTACAGAACACTCATAAAAGAAATTGAAGAAGACACAAAAAGATAGAAGATCATTCCATGCTCTTGGATCGGAAGAATAATCATTGTTAAAATGTCTATACTGCCTAGAGCAATCTATACTTTTAATGCCATTCCGATCAAAATTCCACCAGTATTCTTCAAAGAGCTGGAGCAAATAATCCTAAAGTATGTTTGGAATCAGAAGAGACCCCGAATCGCTAAGGAAATGTTGAAAAACAAAAATAAAGCAGGGGGCATCACGTTGCCTGATTTCAAGCTTTATTACAAAGCTTTGATCACCAAGACAGCATGGTACTGGCATAAAAACAGTCACATAGTTCAGTGGAACAGAATAGAGAGCCCAGATATGGACCCTCAACTCTATGGTCAGTTAATCTTCGACAAAACAGGAAAAAATATACAGTGGAAAAAAGAGTCTCTTCAATAAATGGTGTTCAGTAAACTATATGTTTTCAGCTATATGTACAAGAATTAAACTGGACCATTCTCTTACACCGTACACAAAGATAAACTCAAAATGGATAAAAGACCTCAACATGAGACAGGAATACATCAGAATCCTAGAGGAGATCATAGGGAGTATTCTCTTTAATATCAGCCACAGCAACTTCTTTCAAGATATGTCTCCAAAGGCAACGGAAACAAAAGCAAAAATGAACTTTCGGGACTTCAAAATCACAAGCTTCTGCACAGCAAAGGAAACAGTCAAGAAAACAAAGAGGCCACTCACAGAATGGTAGAACATATTTGCAAATAACAGTAGAGACAAAAGGTTGATATCCAGGATCTATCAAGAACTCCTCAAACTCAGGACGCCTGGGTGGCTCAGTTGGTTAAGCAGCTGCCTTCGGCTCAGGTCATGATCCCAGCGTCCTGGGATCGAGTCCCACATCGGGCTCCTTGCTCAGCAGGGAGCCTGCTTCTCCCTCTGCCTCTGCATGCCATTCTGTCTGCCTGTGCTCACTCTCTCCCCCTCTCTGATAAATAAATTAAAAAAATCTTAAAAAAAAAAAAAAGAACTCCTCAAACTCAACACGCACAAAACAGACAATTATATCAAAAAATGGGCAGAAGGTATGAACAGGCACTTCTCCAATGAAGACATACAAATGGCTATCAGACACATGAAAAAATGTTCATCATCACTAGGCATCAGGGAGATTCAAATTAAAACCATATTGAACTATCACCTTACACCAGTTAGAATGGCCAAAATCAACAAGGCAGGAAGCAACATGTGTTGGAGGGGATGTGGAGAAAGCGTAACCCTCTTCCACTGTTGATGGGAATGTAAGTTGGTGCAGCCTCTTTGGAGAACAGTGTGGAGATTTCTCACGAAATTAAAAATAGAACTTCCCTATGACCCTGTCATTGCACTACTGGGTATTTACCCCACAGATACAGATGTAGTGAAAAGAAGGGCCATTTGTACCCCAATTTTATAGCAGCAATGGCTACAGTCGCCAAACTGTGGAAAGAACCAAGATGCCCTTCAACGGACGAATGGATAAGGAATATGTGTCCATATACACTATGGAGTATTATGCCTCCATCAGAAAGGACGAATACCTGATGTTTGTAGCAACATGCACGGGACTGAAAGAGATTTTGCTGAATGAAATAAGTCAAGAAGAGAGAGTCAATTATCATATGGTTTCACTTATTTGTGGAGCATAAAAAATAGCATGAAGGACATGGGGAGTTAGAGAGGAGAAGGGGTTTGGGGGAAATTGGAAAGGGGCAGTTGAACCATGGGAGACTATGGACTCTGAAAAACAATCTGAGGGTTTTGACGGGGTGGGGGGTGGGAAGTTGGGGTACCAGGTGGTGGGTATTATAATGGCCACGGACTGCATGGAGCACTGGGTGTAGTGCAAAATTAATGAATACTGTTATGCTGAAAATAAAAAAAAATAAATAAATAAAAAACACATAGTACTAGAAGTCCTAGCAACACCAATCAGACAACAACAACAAAAAATAAATAATAGGCATTCAAACTGGCAATGGAGAAGTCAAATTCTCTCTTTTCACAGATTACATGATACTTTATTTGGAAAACCCAAAAGACTCCACCTCCAGACTAGTAGAATTTATACAACAATTCAGTAATGTGGCAGGATACAAAATCAATATACAGAAATCAGTTGCTTTCTTATACACTAACCATGAAAATACAGAAAGGGAAATTATAGAATTGATTACATTTACACTAGCACCAAGAACCATAGGATACCTGTGAATAAACCTAACCAAAGAGGTAAAGGATCTGTACTCGAGGAACTACAGAACACTTATAAAAAAATTGAAGAAGACACAAGAAGATGAATGACCATTTCATGCTTTTGAATCGGAAGAATAAACATTGTTTAAATGTCCATACTGCATTGAGCAATCTATACTTTCAACACGATTCTGGTCAAAATTCCACCGGCATTTTTTTCAAAGACCTGGAGGAAACAATCCTAAAATTTGTATGAAACCAGAAGAGACCCCGAATTGCTAAGGAAATGTTGAAATAGAAAATCAAAACGGGGGTCATCGCATTGCCTGACTTCAAGCTTTACTACAAACTGTGACCACAAAGACAGCATTGTACTGGCACAAAAACAGACACATAGTGCAATGGTGTATAGTGGAACAGAGTAGAGAGCTCAGATATGCACCCTCAACTTTATGCTCAAATAATCTTCAAGAAAGCAGAAAAAAAAAATATCCAGTGGATAAAAGACAATCTCTTCAATAAATGGTGCTGGAAAATTGGACAGCTATGTGTAGAAGAATGAAACTCAACCATTGTTTTATACCATAAACAAAGGTGAATTCGAAATGGATGGAAGAATTCAATGATAGGCAGGAATCCAACAGAATCCTCGAGGAGAATATAGGCAGCAATCTCTTTGACATAGGTCAAAGCAAAACAAACTTTTGGGACTTAATCAAGATCAAAAGCTTCTTCACAGCAAAGGAAACTGTTAACAAAACAAAGAGGAAACCTATGTAGTGGGAGAAGAATTTCACAAATTACAATACAGACAAAGGTCTGATATCTAAGATCTGTAAAGAACTAAACTCAACACACACAAAACAGATAATCACATTTAAAAAATGGGCAAAATACATCAACAGACACTCCTCCAAAGAAGACATACAAATGGCTAACAGACACATGAAAAAATGTGCATCTTCATTAGCCATCAGGGAGATTCTAATCAAAACCTCATTGAGATAACACTTTATACCAGTTTGAATGGCCAAAATTAACAAGACAGTAAACATCATGTGTTGGAGAGGATGTGGAGAAAGGGGAACCCTCTTACACTGTTGGTGGGAATGCAAGTGGGCACAGTTACTTTGCAAAGCAGAATGGAGATACCTTTTAAGAATTAAAAATAGAGCTTCCCTATGACCCTGCAATTGCATCATGGGTATTTACCCTAAAGATACAGATGTAGGGAAAAGAAGGGCCATCTGTACCCCAATGTTCATAGCAGCAAAGTTCACAATCGCCAAACTGTGGAAAGAACAAAGATGCCCTTCAATGGAAGAATAGATAAAGAAGATATGGTCCATATATACTATGGAGTATTGTACCTCCATCAGAAAGGATGAATACCTGGGTGCTCCTGGGTGGCTCAGTGGGTTAAGCTGCTGCCTTTGGCTCAGGTCATTTTCTCAGGGTCCTGGGTTGAGCCCTGCATTGGGCTCTCTGCTCAGCAGGGAGCCTGCTTCCCTTCCCTATCTCTGTCTGCCTCTCTGCCTAATTGTGACCTCTGTCTCTGTGATAAATAAATAAATAAAATCTTAAAAAATAAAAAAAAGAAAGGATGAAGACTCAATTTTTATTATCACCCTGGGCGGGACTAGAAGAGATTATGCTGAGTGAAATAAGTCAAGCAGAGAGGGTCAGTTATCATATGGTTTCACTTACTTGTGGTGCATAGGAATAATATGTAGGACATGGGAATGTGGAGAAGAGAAGTGAGTTGGGGGAAATTGGAGGGGAAGATTACCATGAAAGTCTGTGGACTCTGAGAAACAAACTGATGATTCTGGATGGGAGGGGGGATGGTGGGTTGGGTGAGCCTGGTGGTGGGTATTAAGGAGGACACGTATTGCATGGAGCACAGGATGTGATGCATAAAGAATGAATCCTGGAACACTGAAAAGAAATTAAAATAAAATTTATTGTGTACTATGTTGTATTAAACATCTAGTTGTAGTGGTAAGTAGGTTAAAAAATAAAAGAAGAAGAATTTTGAGATTGAATTTTAAAACCAAAATAAAAACAAAGAAATGAAAAATGTTTTATCTATGAAATATGCCGGGTTTGGGTCAATACTGGGGCATTAATATCTTGCTTTCCCCTGATGTTGGGGTTTTACAGTTTTATGGATACCCTGTGGTTATTGTCCCCTTGTTCTTTTGGCTTGTCTTCTGGGGTAGTATCTTTGGCATTGTTTTTCAGTCAGTCTTGCTTGGGCTGAGTCACCCTGTCCACTATTAAGGGGCTGGTCACTGTGGAAACCAGTGTTTCAGACTTTTGTTCTCTGGAGGTTTTTGTTCTTTGGTGGCTTTTGTGGCTTTTTGAGGGTTAGTAAAAATTAAACTGTCCAAACCCAGTCTCCTCCACCTCATAGAGACACCTCTGACTGCTTTTCCCTGGATGGTCTGGAACAAACAGACTCCCCCTATGCAAACCCTTCTGAGCACTGCAGCCTCCCTCGGGTGTTGTGATCTCCCAGACACCATCTCAGTGGTCGCCCAAGGCCCCCGCATATCTGCACCACCATGCCACTAAAACATGAGCAATATTTGTCCAGGCATGCCCAATCCCTGTCTCTTCCTAGTTGAGGGTACTGCTGTCTGGATTTCCAACCTACACCTGGCAGTGGTGGTGCAGGTCTCGAAGGCTGTGAGTCCAGTGACTTCTAGAAAAACTTGTGCAGGCTCTCTCAGGCATGGGAAGGGGTACACCCAGCATGAGTTGCATTGCAAGCAGTGGAAAGATGAGACATGTGTGGGTACCGACTGTGAACGTCCTTGGACCGTGGGCAGAGGACATGCTTGTGGCTGCCCAATGCCTCAGTTTCCCCATAAGACCCTTTTTCTTTTCTGAGTGCTTTTAATCAAACCCCAAGTTAATGCTGATCCACAAGCACTGGTCACTTTCATATTGAGGTACTACTTTCCAATGGGTCACTTCTGGTGGCTCCCTTTCCCTTCTGTTTATCCTATGATATAGTCCAGGCACTCCTACTCACATTACCTCTACAGTGGTGTTCTTCTGCTGCCACAGAGATCCAGAAGTGCACATTCTTACATGTCAGGCTTATTTCAGTGGTGTACAGAGTGTTTTGGTAGATATTTAGCTCACTTCAGATAATAAGTTGAAATTAGGTCTCCTAGTTCTCTGGCATTTTGCTGCTCAGTCTATTTTTTAAAATATTATCTTCCCGTTGAGATCAGGAATACAAGGATTCCCACTCTCACCACACTTGTTCAACATAGAATTAGAAATCCTAGCAACAGCAATCAGACAACAAAGAGAAATAAAAAGTACCCAAATTGGTAATGAAGAAGTCAAACTCTCTCTCTTTGCAGATGACATGAGTATTTATGTGGGAAAACCAAAAGGCTCCACCCCCAAACCATTAGAACTCATACAAAAATTCAGCAACGTGGCAGGATACAACGTCAATGTACAGAAATCAAGGCTTTCTTATACACTAAAAATGGAAATACAGAAAAGGAAATTAGAAAATTGATTCCATTTACTATAGCACCAAGAACCATAAAATACCTGGGAATAAACCTAACCAAAGAGGTAAAGGATCTCTACTCAAGGAACTACAGAACACTCATTAAAGAAATTGAAGAAGACACAAAAAGATGAAAGACCATTCCATGCTCTTGGATAAGAAAAATAAACATTGTTAAATGTCTATACTGCCTAGAGCAATCTATATTTTAATGCCATTCCAATCAAAATCCCACCAATATTCTTCAAAGAGAAAATTATCCTAAAATTTGTATGGAATCAGAAGAGATCCCGAATCCCTAAGGAAATGTTGAAAAATAAAAATAAAACTGGGGGCATCACGTTCCCTGATTTTAAGCTTTCTACAAAGCTGTGATCACCAAGACAGCATGGTACTGGCAGAAAAACAGACACATAGACCAGTGGAACAGAGTAGACAGCCCATATATGGACCCTCAACTCTATGGTCAATTAATCTTCAACAAAACAGGAAAAAATATACACTGGAAAAAAGACAGTCTTTTCAATAAATGGTGCTCGGAAAACTGGGCAGCTATATGTACAAGAATGAAACTGGACTATTCTCTTACACCGTACACAAAGATAAACTCAAAATGGATAAAAGACCTCAACATGAGACAGGAATCCATCAAAATCCTAGAGGAGAGCATAGGCAATAATCTCTTCGATATCAGCCACAGCAACTTCTTTCAAGATATGTCTCCATAGACAAAGGAAACAAAAGCAAAAATGAACTTTCGGGACTTCAAAATCAAAAGCTTCTGCACAGCAAAGGAAACAGTCAAGAAAACAAAGAGGCAACCCACGGAATGGGAGAAGATATTTGCAAATGACAGTACAGACAAAAGTTTGATATCCAGGATTTATAATGAACTCCTCAAACTCAACACGCACAAAACAGACAATTATATCAAAAAATGGGCAGAAGGTATGAACAGGCACTTCTCCAATAAAGACATACAAATGGCTATCAGATACATAAAAAAAATGTTCATCATCACTAGGCATCAGGGAGAGTCAAATTAAAACCATATTGAACTATCACCTTACACCAGTTAGAATGGCCAAAATCAGCAAGGCAGGAAACACCATGTGTTGGAGAGGATGTAGAGAAAGGGGAACCCTCTTCCACAGTTGGTGGGAATGCAAGTTGGTGCAGCCTCTTTGGATAACAGTGTGGAGATTCCTCAAGAAAATAAAAATAGAACTTCCCTATGACCCTGCCAGCACTACTGGGTATTTACCCCAAAGATACAGAGGTAGTGAAAAGAAGGGCCATCTGTACCCCAGTGTTTATAGCAGTGATGGCCATGGTTGCCAAACTGTGGAAAGAACCAAGATGCACTTCAATGGACGAATGGATAAGGAAGATGTGGTCCATATACACTATGGAGTATTATGCCTCCATCAGACAGGACTAATACCCAACTTTTGTAGCCACATGGACGGGTCTGGAAGAGATTGTGCTGAGTGAAATAAGTCAAGCAGAGAGAGTAAATTATCATATGGTTTCACTTATTTGTGGAGCATAACAAATAATATGGAGGACATGGGGAGATAGAGAGGAGAAGGGAGTTGGCGGAATTTGGAAGTGGAGGTGAACCATGAGAGACTATGGACTCTGAAAATCAATCTGAGGATTTTGAAGGGGCGGGGAGTGAGAGGTCGGTGTACCACGTGGTGGGTATTATAGAGGGCACGGTTATCATGGAGCACTGTGTGTAGTACAAAAACAATCAATACTGTTATGTTGAAAATAAATTTAAAAAATTAAAAATATATATATTTACAATGAATTCTGGTACACTGAAAAGAAATAAAATAAATAATCTTTAATAAGAAAAAAATAGAGAAATAGAAAGACTGGTAGAATTATGAAGGAAATAGGTACAATATTACTTACTTGAGAAATAAAGATTGACAGAGAAATTATGAAGCAAATGGGCATAATGTTAACAGTAGAATATTTGGGTGTTTTTTATCACTTCTTATTTGTACTGCATTTATATAAATCTGAAATTAACTCCAAATAAAGAGTTTAAAAACATTTCTCCCTCCCTATTTAAAAAATAACTATCTGTTTGGTAGCTATGTAAATGATGTGATATCCTAGGAAACACATTCATTTCAATTCGGATTTTCATCACTGAGTTGTTAGAATAATTGGTTCATATTTATTGGAAACTGTCTTGTTCTGCATGATTCATTTCTAAAGACATGAACTGGAAGTTAGTAGTCACCACCATGTGGTAAATTTCGGAATCAGAATTGAATAGGTAACTGTGGGGGAAATGTTAACCCAGGGTGGAATGAAGATTTAGGGAGCTTCCTTGCATGTGATGACATTTAAATTGAATTTTAAACTATGTAGCATATTTTTTTCTAAGATTTTATTTATTTGACAGAGAGAGATCACAAATAGATAGAGAGGCAGACAGAGAGATGGGGGAAGCAGGCTCCCTGCTGAGCAGAGAGACTGATGTGGGACTCAATCGCAGGACCCTGAATTCATGACCTGAGCCCAAGGCAGTGGCTTAATCCATTGAACCACCAGGCACCCTAAACTATGTAACTTATTAAACAAATATATATGACACCAAATAGCCTTTACTTTATTAAATAAATACTTTATAATATATTATAATAAAGATATCAGCTAAGAGCCACTAAATTATAAATAATATATGAATTCTATCTATAAGAAAACTGAACTAGTAGTTGTAGTTGTATATTTTGATAAGTGGTAAAATGTATATGATGTGTATGGTGTTGATTTGGAAGGGGCACAGCTCATAAGGATATATCAGTTATACTGTGAAATGTGAGTTCATTCAAGCCAAGAGAATGGAAAGAATATCTTGCAGACATTTTTTAAAATTTCTTTTCAGCATAACAGTATTTATTATTTTTGCACCATACCCAGTGGTCCATGCAATCATTGCCGTCTATAATACCCACACCTGGTACCCTGACATCCCACCCCCTGCCCCTTAAAAAACCTCATTGTTTTTCAGAGTCCATAGTCTCTCATGGTTCACCTCCCCTTCTAATTTCCCCCAAAACCTATCTCCTCTCTAACTCCCCATATCCTCTGTGTTATTTGTTATGCTCCACAAATAAGTGAAACCATATGATAGTTGACTCTCTCTGCTTGACTTATTTCACTCAGCATAATCTCTTCCAGTCCCGTCCATGTTGCTACAAAAGTTGGGTATTCATCCTTTTTGATGGAGGCATAATACTCCATAGAGTATATGGATCACATCATCCTTATCTTGGTTCTTTCCACAGTTTGGCGACTGTGGCCAAGGAGAGATCACAACTAACACCAAAGAAATACAAACTATTATAAGAACATACTATGAGCAACTCTACGCCAATAAATTTGACAATCTGGAAGAAATGGATGCATTCCTAGAAACATATAAACTACCACAACTCAACCAGGAATAAATAGAAAGCCTGAACAGACACATAACCAGTAAGGATATTGAAACAGTCATTAAAAATCTCCAAACAAACAAAAGCCCAGGGCCAGACGGCTTCCCGGGGGAATTCTACCAAACATTTAAAGAAGAACTAATTCCTATTCTCCTGAAATTGTTCCAAAAAATAGAAATGGAAGAAAAACTTCCAAACTCATTTTATGAGGCCAGCATCACCTTGATCCCAAAACCAGACAAGGTTCCCATCAAAAAAGAGAGCTATAGACCGATATCCTTGATAAACACAGATGTGAAAATACTCAACAAAATACTAGCCAATAGGATTCAACAGTACATTAAAAGGATCATTCACCACGACCAAATGGGATTTATTCCAGGGCTACAAGGTTGGTTCAACATCCGCAAATCAGTCAATGTGATACAACACATCAATAAAAGAAAGAACAAGAACCATATGATACTCTCAATAGATGCTAAAAAAGCATTCGACAAAGTACAGCATCCCTTCCTGATCAAAACTCTTCAAAGTGTAGGGATAGAGGGCACATACCTCAATATCATCAAAGCCATCTATGAAAAACCCACCGCAAATATCTTTCTCAGTGGAGAAGAACTGAAAGCTTTTCTGCTAAGGTCAGGAACACGGCAGGGATGTCCATTATCACCACTGCTATTCAACATAGTACTAGAGGTCCTAGCCTCAGCAATCAGACAACAAAAGGAAATTAAAGGCATCCAAATTGGCAAAGAAGAAGTCAAATTATCACTCTTCACAGATGATATGATACTATATGTGGAAAACCCAAAAGACTCCACTCCAAAACTGCTAGAACTTATACAGGAATTCAGTAAAGTGTCAGGATATAAAATCAATGCACAGAAATCAGTTGCATTTCTCTACACCAGCAGCAAGACAGAAGAAAGAGAAATTAAGGAGTCAATCCCATTTACAATTGCACCCAAAACTATAAGATACCTAGAAATAAACCTAACCAAAGAGGCACAGAATCTATACTCAGAAAACTATGAAGTAGTCATGAAAGAAATAGAGGAAGACACAACGAAATGGAAAAATGTTCCATGATCCTGGATTGGAAGAATAAATATTGTGAAAATGTCTATGCTACCTAAAGCAATCTATACATTTAATGCAATTTCTATCAAAGTCCCATCCATCTTTTTCAAAGAAAAGGAACAAATAATTCTAAAATTTATATGGAACCAGAAAAGACCTCGAATATCCAAAGGGATAATGAACAATAAAGGCAACGTTGGTGGCATCACAATTCTGGACTTCAAGCTCTATTACAAAGCTGTCATCATCAAGACAGCATGGTATTGTCACAAAAACAGACACATAGATCAATGGAACAGAATAGAGAGCCCAGAAATAGACCCTCAACTCTACAGTCAACTAATCTTCGATAAAGCAGAAAAGAATGTCCAATGCAAAAAAGACAGCCTCTTCAATAAATGGTGCTGGGAAAATTGGACAGCCACATGCAAAAAAATGAAATTGGACCATTTCCTTACACCACACATGAAAATAGACTGAAAATGGATGAAGGACCTCAATGTGCGAAAGGAATCTATCAAAATCCTTGAGGAGACCACAGGCAGCAACCTCTTCGACCTCAGCCGCAGCAACATCTTCCTAGGAACAATGCCAAAGGCAAGGGAAGCAAGGGCAAAAATGTACTATTGGGATTTCATCAAGATCAAAAGCTTTTGCACAGCAAGGAAACAGTTAACAAAATCAAAAGACAACTGACAAAATGGGAGACGATATTTGCAAACGACATATCAGATAAAGGACTAGTGTCCAGAATCTATAAAGAACTTAGCAAACTCAACACCCAAAGAACAAATAATCCAATCAAGAAATGGGCAGAGGACATGGACAGACATTTCTGCAAAGAAGCGATCCAGATGGCCAACAGACACATGAACAAGTGCTCGATATAACTCGGCATCAGGGAAATACAAATCAAAACCACAATGAGATATCACCTCACACAAGTCAGAATGGATAAAATCAACAAGTCAGGAAATGACAGATGCTGGCGAGGATGCGGAGAAAGGGGAACCCTCCTACACTGTTGGTGGGAATGCAAGCTGGTGCAGCCACTCTGGAAAACAGCATGGAGGTTCCTCAAAATGTTGAAAATAGAACTGCCCTATGACCCAGCAATTGCACTATTGGGTATTTATCCTAAAGATACAGACGTAGTGATCCAAAGGGGCACGTGCTACCGAATGTTTATAGCAGCAATGTCCATAATAGCCAAACTATGGAAAGAACCTAGATGTCTGTCTACAGATGAATGGATCAAGAAGATGTGGTATATATACACAATGGAATACTAGGCAGCCATCAAAAGAAATGAAATCTTGCCATTTGTGACAACGTGGATGGAACTCGAGCGTATCATGCTTAGTGAAATAAGTCAAGCAGAGAAAGACAACTATCATATGTACTCCCTGATATGAGGAAGTGGTGATGCAACATGGGGGCTTAAGTGGGTAGGAGAAGAATAAATGAAACAAGATGGGATTGGGAGGGAGACAAACCATACGTGACTCTTAATTTCACAAAACAAACTGAGGGTTGCTGGGGGTAGGGGGTTTGGGAGAAGGGGGTGGGATTATGGACATTGGGGAGGGTATGTGCTTTGGTGAGTGCTGTGAAGTGTGTAAACTTGGCGATTCACAGACCTGTGACCCTGTGGATAAAAATATATGTTTATAAACATAAAAAAATTTAAAAAAATTAAACAAAAAACAACTTTGGATTCACTTCTCCGCCGGGCCTACCTTTCAGAAAGTGGTTGTTTTTCTGTTTTCAGAATTGCTGTTCTTCTTCTCTTCGATATGCCAATGGATTTTCAGGTGTTTGCAATCTTTAGATAAGCTGTCTAGCTGATCTCCGGCTAGCTGAAGTAGTCTCAGCCTGCTACTTCTCTGCCATCTTGACTCCTCCCCCCATTAGTTGTTTTTTTTATTGTTTGTTTTTGTTTTTCCTATCCATGTCCTTTCTCCTTTATTTTTGATACATCTGGATAGTGGTTATCAATTTTATTAATTCAATGGAAGAATCAGCTCTTAATTTTATTAATTTGTTCTATTGTTTCACTTCTATATCATTTATTTATGTTCTAAATTTATTATTTCCATTCCCCTATGACTTTAGACTTTATTTGATGTTCCTTTTCTAGACCTTTTAGGTGTAAGTTTAGTTTATATATTTGATATTTCCCTTGCCTATTGAAATAAACCTTTATCTTATGTTATTTTATTTATTTTATTTTTTCAGTATTCCAAGATTTATTGTTTATGTAAAACACTCATTGTTCCATCCAATACATGCCATCTTTAATAACTGACACCAGGTTCACTAAAACCCCATCCCCTCCCCTCCAAAATCCTTAGTTTGTTTCTCAGAGTTCACAGTCTCTCATGGTTCGTCTCCCCCTCTGATTTCTTGCAATTCACTTTTTATTTCCTTCTCCTAATGTCCTCCATGTTATTTCTCATGCTCCACAAGTAAGTGAAACCATATGATAACTGGCATTCTCTGCTTGACTTCTTTCACTCAGCATAATCTCCACCAGTCCCGCCCATGTTGATGCAAAAGTTGGATATTCATCTTTTCTGATGGAGAGATAATATTCCATTGTATATATGGACCATATCTTCTTTATCCATTCATCTGTTGAAGAGTATCTTGGCTCTCTCCATCGTACCCCAACGTTCATAGCAGCAATGGTCACATTTGGCAAACTTTGGAAAGAGATAAGCCTTATTGCAATATACTTCCTTCTTAGGATTGGCTTAGATACATCCAGAGAGTTTTGGATTGTCGCATTTTTTTTTCATTTGCTTCCATGTATCCTTTCTTAATTTATTTTATATTTTTATTGTTATTTATTTCTTTTCAACATAACAGTATTCATAGTTTTTGCACCACACCCAGTGCTCCATGCAATACGTGCCCTCTCCAATACCCACCACCTTGTTTCCCCATCCTCCACCCCACACCCCTTCAAAATCCTCAGGTTGTTTTTCAGTGTCCATAGTCTCTCATGGTTCACCTCCCCTTCCAATTTCACTCAGCTCCCTTCTCTCCATCTCCCCATGTCCTTCATGTTATTTGTTGTGCTCCACAAATAAGTGAAACATGTGATACATAACTGTCTCTGCTTGACTTATTTCGCTCAGCATAATTTCTTCCAGTCATGTCCATGTTGCTAAAAAAGTTGGATATTCATCCTTTCTGATGGAGGCATAATACTCCATAGTGTATATGGACCACATCTTCCTTATCCATTCGTCCGTTGAAGGGCATCTTGGTTCTTTCCACAGTTTGGCGACTGTGGCCATTGCTGCTATAAACATTGGGGTACAGATGGCCCTTCTTTTCACGACATCTGTATCTTTGGGGCAGATACCTAGTAGTGCAATTGAAGGGTCATAGGGAAGTTCTATTTTTAATTTCTTGAGGAATCTCCACACTGTTTTCCAAAGTGGCTGCACCAACTTGCATTCCCACCTACAGTGTAAGAGGGTTCCCCACTCTCCACATCCTCTTGAACACATGTTGCTTCCTGTCTTACTAATTTTGGCTACTCTAACTGGTGTAAGGTGGTATCTCAATGTGGTTTTAATTTGAATCTCTCTGATGGCTAGTGATGATGAACATTTTTTCATGTGCCTGTTAGCCATTTGTATGTCTTCATTGGAGAAGTATCTGTTCATATCTTCTGCCCATTTTAAAAATATCATTGTCTGTTTTTTGTGTGTTGAGTTTAAAGAGTTCTTGATAGATCCTGGATATCAACCTTTTATTAAAAATTTATTTATTTTCAGCATAACAGTATCATTATTTTTTCACCACACTAGTGCTCCATGCAATCCGTGCCCTCTATAACACCCACCACCTGGTACCCTGACCTCCAACCCCCCCACCACTTTAAACACCTCAGGTTGTTTTTCAGAGTCCACAGTCTCTCATGATTCACCTCCCCTTCCAATTTACCCCAACCCCCTTCTCTCTAACTCCCCATGTCCTCCATGCTTTTTGTTATGCTCCACAAATAAGTGAAGCCATATGATAGTTGACTCTCTCTGCTTGACTTATTTCACTCAGCATAATCTCTTCCAGTCCCGTTCATGTTGCTACGAAAGTTGCAAGGGTATTCGTCCTTTGTGATGGAGGCATAATACTCCATAGTGTATATGGACCACATCTTTCTTATCCATTCATCCGTTGAAGGGCATCTTGGTTATTTCCACAGTTTGGCGACCGTGGCCATTGCTGCTATAAGCATTGGGGTACAGATGGCCCTTCTTTTCACTACATCTGTATCTCTGGGGTAAATACCCAGGAGTGCAATTGCAGGGTCATAGGGAAGTTTTATTTTTAATTTCTTGAGGAATCTCCACACTGTTCTCCAAAAAGGCTGCACCAACTTGCATTCCCACCAACAGTGGAAGAGGGTTCCTCTTTCTGTGGATATTAACCTTTTATCTGTACTTTTATTTACAAATATCTTCTCCCGTTCTGTGGGTTGCCTCTTTGTTTTGTTGACTGTTTCCTTTGCTGTGCAGAAGCTTTTGATCTTGCTGAAGTCAGAAATGTTCATTTTCACTTTTGTTTCCTTGGGCTTTGGAGACATATCTTGAAAGAAGTTGCTGTGGCTGATATCAAAGTGATTACTGCCTATGTTGTCCTCTAGGATTCTGATGGATTCGTGTCTCACGTGGAGGTTTTTTTTTTTTATCCATTTTGAGTTTATCTTTGTGTACGATGTAAGAGAATGGTTGAACTTCATTCTTCTACATATAGCTGTCCAATTTTCCCAGCACCATTTATTGAAGAGACTTTTTCCCACTGTGTATTTTTTCATGCTTTGTAGAATATTATTTGACCATAGAGTTGAGGGTCCATATCTGGGCTCTCTACTTTGTTCCATGGGTCAATGTGTCTGTTTTTATGCCAGTACCATGCTGTCATGGTTTTGTAGTAGCAGCAATGGCCACAATTGTCAAACTGTGGAAAGAGCCATAATGCCCTTCAATAGACAAATGGATAAAGAAGATATGGTCCATATATGCAATGGAATATTATGTCTCCATCAGAAAGGTTGAGTACCCAACTTTTGTATCAACATTAACAGGGCTGAAGGAGATTATGCTGAGTGAAATAAGTCAAGCAGAGAGAATCAATTACCATACAATTTCACTTTCTTGTAGTAAAGCTTGAAATCAGGTAACATGATGCTACTAGTTTTATTTTTGTTTTTCAACATTTCCTTAGCTATTCAGGGTCTCTTCTGACGCCATACAAATTTTAGGATTATTTGCTCCAGCTCTTTGAAAAATACCCTATGGCCCTGCAATTGCACTACTCGATATTTACCCCAAAGATACAGATGTAGTGAGAAGGAGGGCCATCTGTACCCCAATGTTTATAGAAGCAATGGCCACAGTTGCCGAACTGTGGAAAGAACCAAGATGCCCTTCAACAGAAGAATGGATAAGAAAGATGTGGTCCATACACACTATGGAATCTTATGCCTCCATCAGAAAGGATGAATACCCAACTTTTGTAGCAACATGGACAGGACTGGAAGAGATTATGCTGAGTGAGATAAGTCAAGCAGAGACAGTCACATATCTTATGGTTTCACTTATTTGTGGAGCATAACAAATAACATGGAGGACATAGTAACATGGAGAGGAGATGGGACTTAGGGAAATTTGAAGGGGAGGTGAACCATGAGAGACTATGGACTCTGAAAAACAATCTGAGGGTTGTGAAGCAGCAAGGTTTGGGAGGTTGGGGAGGCCAGGTGGTGGGTATTAAGGAGGGCATGTATTGCATGGAGCACTGAGTGTCTTGCAAAAACAATAAATTCTGTTATGCTGAAAAGAAATTTAAAAAAAAAAAAGAACCCCAAGTATAAGATTTATATACTATCAGGACAAACCGAAATACACAGAAGCACTGGTGGAAGAAAAAAAATAGAGACTAGTTATAAATTCTCAGTGTGGGCGAGGAAGGTTATTTTGATTCTTCCTGGATGTATCTTGCTATCTTTGTTAAAGGGCTCAACTTTCCTAAGACAAAGGGGGATTAAAAATTGGTTTACCTATAGGGGTAGCATTGATTGGAGAAAGGGGATTATCTTGATGTTTAACTCTATATGAATATTAAAAAATAAAAATAAAAAAAAATAAACTAAGCTAAACTAAAATAAAATTTAAAAAAATAGAAAAGCAAAAGAAAAACATGGGTATATGTATCAAAAAGTTCAGTTTTTAAGGTTATTATGGAATTTGATGTACTGGACATCTCACTGTAATGGTAAATAGCTTAAAAAATTATCTATATATAATACGAAAATGAACCAGAATAGTGGGAAGGAATTAAAAATAAAGTCGTATCTATGAAGTAGTGGTGGTTGTTCTTTTGTCATCTTTTTTTTTTTCCCCCAGTTGGTTTTTTGGGGAAGGGCCTGTAAGGTGGGTTTTCATGCAGTGTTCCCAGAGTTATGTTTCCCCATACCCCTCAAGCAGGTGGGTTCTGAGGAAACCGGTTTTTCAGGCTTTTATTCTCTAGAAGTTTTTATGTTTGTTTGTTCATTTTTTGTTTTGTTTTGTTTTGCTTTTTTCTCTCGCCTTGACAGCTTTTGATGGGTTTTTGAGGTTTAGAGGAATGCAAATTTATTGCCGTAGAGTTGCTCATAGTATGTTCTTATAATAGTTTGTATTTCTTTGGTGTTAGTTGTGATCTCTCCTCTTTCATTCATGATTTTATTTATTTGGGTCCTTTCTCTTTTCTTTTTGATAAGTTGGGCCAGGGGTTTATGCAAACTGCAGCCTGACCTCCCTCTCAGAGAGAAGTCTCAGTCTGTTCCCCTCTGGGTGCTCCAGAGCACAGAAGTTTACCCTTGGCCACTGACAGAGCATGTTCTGAGTAAGGAACTCCTGCTTGTACCCCTAACCACGACATTGGCAGCTCTCTGGGCAGCTCTGGACTGCCAGAGAGGTTCCAGGCAGTGATTGCATACTGAGATCTTCCAGCTGGCCTGGACCGGAGAGCCTGGTAGTTCTGGGTCTGAGAGCACCGGGCTGGCGCCTGCGGCACCTCTCTCAGGGGAAGGTGTGGGGTACGCATGTCTCAGGCTCTGGTAGCAAGGCTTGGAACTCACGTGGAGAGTGCAAAAAGGTTGTGCTTCTGCCAGCTGGTGAGGCTCCCAGCTCTTCATGGGACCCCAGGCACTCTCAGATGTGCTGCTGGTTCAGGGACCAATATTTGGTTTCTCTGCCGCACTCTCTCTGGCTCAGCACCAGGTGTGGCTGTCCTGGGTCTGGGGACTTAAGCCCCTGTCCCTAACCACCCTGATTCCCACAATTTCCCCCTGCAGTCCTTTATTCTTTCTGAGTGCTTTCAACCAGACTCCAAGTTAATGCTCATCCCCAGATGCAGGACATTCTGGTATTGGGGTATTACTTTCCAATAGGTCGCCTCTGGTGGCTCCCTCCCCCTTTTGTTATCTTCTGATATCAGTCCGACATTCCCACTCTGCTTTATCTGTCCACTGGTGTCTTCTGCCCCCATAGAGATCCAGACGTGTATAATTCTGATATCAGTCTGATTTTGTGGGTGATCGGAGTTCTTTAGTAGGTAATCAGCTCACTTTAGGGTATAGGCTGAAGCGACGCCTCCTCCTACTTACCCGCCATCTTACCCATTTTATATTTGTGGTCCTTCCAAATTTTTTCTTGTGGTTGACTTCAAGTTTTTAATGTTGTGGTCTGGGAATATGCATGGTATAATCTAGTTATTTTAGTACTTGTTGAGGCATGATTTGTCACCCAGTATGTTATCTATTCTAGAGACTGTTCCATATGCACTCATAAATAATTTTTTTTTTTTCTGCTTTAGGTTGGAATGTTCTGAATATATCTCTTCAGAATATATCTCAGTCCATCTGGTCCAGTGCCATTATTTCTTTATTGATTTTCTGCTTAGATGATCTGTCCATTGATTTATGTGGGTATTAAAATCCCCTACTATTTTGGTATTGTTATCACTGAGTTACATTATGTTTGTTATTGATTTATAGATCTGAATTCTCCTAAGATGGGGGCATAAATATTTACAATTGTTAAATCTTCTTGATGAATAGGCCCCTAATTCTGATGCAATGCCCTTCTTCATCTCTTGTTACAGTGCTTGATTTAAAATCTAGTTTGTCTGATATACATATGTATATCTACCCCAATTTTATTTTAATATCAATGAGCATGACAGATCATTCTCCATCCCCTCCCTTTCAATCTGCAAGTGAATTTAGGTCTAAAGTGTTGTATGCAGCCTATGGATAGCTCTTTTTTTTTCCCATTCTAATACCCTGTGGTTTTTTTTTTTTAATTGGGGCATTTTATCATACATTTATATTTATTTTTTCTATTTATATACTCATTTATATTCAGAGTGATTATTGAAAAATATGAATTTAGTACCATTTCATTACCTGTAGAGTTGGTGTTTCTGCTGATGCTCTCTGGTCCTTTCTGATCTTTGTTGCTGTGGGTCATTTTTTCTCCAAGAAGTCCCCCTTAAAATTTATCTCAGGGCTGGCTTGAACTCTTTTAGTTTGCTTTAGTAGTTATGAACTCTTTTAGTTTATGTTTATCTGGGAAATTCTTTATCTTACCTTCTATTCTAAATGACATCCTTACTCAATAGAGTGCTCTTGGCTTTGGCTGTGGATTTTTCCCTCTCATCATTCTGAAGAGAAATTTTTTTTTAAGATTTTATTTATTTATTTGACAGAGAGAGATCACAAGTAGGCATAGAGGTTGGCAGAGAGAGAGAGAGGAGGAGGAAGCAGGCTCCCTGCTGAGCAGAGAGCCTGACATGGGACTCGATCCCAGGACCCTGAGATTATGACCTGAGCCGAAGGCAGTGGCTTAACCCACTGAGCCTCCCAGGTGCCCCCCACTCATCATTCTGAAAGTATCATGTCACCCCTTCTGACTTACCAATATTCTGTTGAGATATCTCTAGTCTTATGTTTTTTTTCCCCATGTACTTTAAGATACCCTTTATTTTAGTATTTTTAAGATTTTTTTTCTTTATCAGTATATTTTTCACATTTAATTACAAAATGTCTTGGTGCTACTTGCTTTTTTGATTTTGATTGAAGTTCTCTGTGACTCATGGATCTGGATTTTTTTTTTTTTCATTTTCCAAATGAGAGTCATTTTTAGATATTAATTATTTTTAAAATTATGCAGCTTTTCTCTTATTTTTCTGGGACATCTATGTTGTGTTTTTAAGTTTGGTGGAAATTTTTAATTTCCCAAGTCTATTTTCCTGTTTCATGGCTCTTTCTATTTTGTTCAGCTTCTTTGCTTCTATAACTTTGTCTTCCAGGTCATTCATTCTTCTGCTTCTTCCAGTAGAAGAATTACATCACATGTGTTTCTTCCCCTGTTTCCTCTGCTGTTTATCTTTGAATCTTTTTAAAACATTTTTATCTTTGTGGTAATGGTAAGACTGATGGCTTCCATTCTTTCCATTCTTTTCTCAAGCCCAGTAAATACCCTTATCATTGTTGCTCTAAATTTTTCACCGGGCATGTTAACTAAATCTGTTTTTGCTTAGATCTCTGGCAGTGGTCTTATCTTTTATCTGGGATAAATATTTTCTTCTCATTTTGTCTATTCTCTGCCTTATTCTTGTGCCTGATAGAAAAGTCACTTATGTTTATTGCTCATGAAATTAATCACTTTATGAAGAAGACGTCATGTTATGCCCAGGGCCCAGAGCTTAAGAGAGTGCTTCCATTGTGTTGTATGTGCTCTGTTGTTGTGTTCTGCTTGCACTATTTTCAAGTCAGTCATCCTCAAAGCTTCCCCTTACATGAAGTGGTCAGTGTTTTATCTCTGGCTTGAATGTGGCAAGTTTTGCCCAAGTTGTTCTTTTGTATGCTTGTGAAATGTTACTTGTCACCACCTCCACCACTACTGAGGCCATGGAAAAAGTAGGAGATACTTTGTGGGCAGAAGTTTTTGCTGGTATTTTGGATGAGTGTTCTGCTTCACAGGGACTGTAGCAAGATTGAGTGAGAAGGTGTGAGGTTTAGTGTAAGCAAGTTAAGCATCCAGGGTATCCACTTCACTGCTTACCACAGGTAGCTCTGTGTTTATGCTGAGGGTGTTGAGGGTTGGGAGTAGAAAATTGTGCTAACCAGCTTCCCTTTCCCCAGAAAGACACCACTGCTTATCAGAAAAGTATTTAAAGAAGAGTAAATAATCTCCCTCCTGTATGTCCCAGGTTTGTTTGTTTGTTTGCTTGTTCAGATTTCTTTTTCTGCAATGTCAGCCTCCAGGTTGTTTGCCTATCTTCTTACCAGGAGCAGCACAGAGCCCTCTGGGCTTTATCCTAACCAAGCCTACTAAGTTTTAAAAATCCAGGTTTAGGATCATGGTGTGGGCAGGAGCCTGCTCTATTTTTTTGTGAAGGGGGACCACTGTGCAGGGAATTAGATGAGTTTCACGTATAAATGTCAGAAATCAATGTTTTGGGACATGGTATCATTGGGTTAGGCAGCCAGTGTTGGAGCTGAGCTGATTTCTGCAGGTTACTCTGTGTATATGATGAGAGATGAGGGGGTGGGAATGGTGTCTGCTGGTTCTCATTTTGTCCCCTTAGATGTTTCTCCCTGAATCTTGCTTCTCAGTGACACGTTGTAAGAAGAGCAAATAAACTCTCCCCTGTATGCCTTAAATATTCTTCATATCACTGTTTCTATACTGTTTTCACAGGATTGTTTGCCTGCATTCCCTACCAGAGTGAGGCAACACCCTCAGGGCTCTATCCAAGAAAAGCCAGGGAACCCTTAAAACTCCAGTCTTTAAGACCCACTAGTTGCTAGAAATGAAAATCATTGGCTGGGAAATAATAAGAAATAATAAGATAATAATAAGAATAAGAAGAAATATTCTTTTTTTTAAGATTTTAAAAAAATTTATTTGACAGAGATCACAAGTAGGCAGAGAGGCAGGCACAGAGTGGGGGAGGGCAGCAGGCTCCCTGCTGAGCAGAGAGCCCAGGACCCTGAAACAATGACCTGAGTCAAAGTCAGAGGCTTAACCCACTGAGCCACCCAGGTGCCCCAGGGAAATATTCTTGCATGTTTTCCTGTATGCTCTTCTCTCTTGCCTTCTTCTGCAACTATGGCTCCCTCCCC
Organism: Mustela nivalis; assembly: GCF_964662115.1. Lineage (NCBI taxonomy): Eukaryota > Metazoa > Chordata > Mammalia > Carnivora > Mustelidae > Mustela > Mustela nivalis. The sequence continues at coordinate 29,586,322 of NC_139022.1, forward strand.
TCCGCAGCAACTGTGATCTGCTTCTCCCCAAACCCTGTCTCTGTACTCCTTACATTTTTCAATGTTTTTTTTTTTTTCTTTTCTTCTCTACCTTAAGTTGTGGATTTTGTTGTGTCATATTCAGGTTGATTTCTAGGGTATTAAGGA